>NW_027496412.1:0-188518 GCF_021521415.1 Bidens hawaiensis | reverse complement strand
GCAAGGTAGGAACCCTCAAGCTTGTATACCCCAAGCTTTGTAGCAACAACACCAATTAGTTGCTAGGATTTGAACACTATACAAGCTCACAAAACTCCCAACTTTCTGCTGAAAAAAAACGTGAGGGTTGAGAGAGAAAGAGAGAATGTTTTTAACTTGATTCAACACTTGAAAAATTTCAAAAGAAAAAGCTTATGCATGTAATGTGTATGGAGGTTCTTTAAAGTGGCCATCATAAGTTGCAAAAGAAAGCAAGGCCTAGGATTGGACCAACATCTCCACCCACTTAAGGGGTGGACGGTTTTGATGTTTTTTTTTTTTTTTTTTTTTTTTGTTTTGTTTTAACCATTTAAAACATCTCCATTCATTTTATAAAACTCATTTTTATAAAATGTACATACATTTATATAATTATTTAACCAATTAAATAATTAATTTATATAAACAAATTATCCAGATAATTTATTTAAATCCTCAAGTGTGATTGTTTAGAAAACCAATTTTCTAAACGCGTAGTGTTCGGTATTCGTTTAAATGATCAAATCATTAAAAGAATACATTTGGTGTGTCTAGCTTGTTATTGGGTATGACCCGACTTGGATCAAACACAGTTAGCCACATTAATATAAGTATGTGTCTCGGGCATACGTAATTCCAACATCAACATCATTAGAACTTGCAAATCTTGGAATTACCAATTGTTCCTAAAAATAAGCACAGACTAAGTCTTCATCTTGTTGATCCATTGTTGGAGTAAACGAATTGAATAAGCCATCATAGTCAAACATCCAGTCGTGACCTTTCCCTTGAGAAGGAGTAGTATACTTTTGACAGCACACATGGTACCATTCTTCAACAAAACCGGACGTAAAATTAAATACACGTTTCTTAGGAGAAGCATAGCCCAAGAAATACCCTTCAATGGCTTTTTCATCGAACTTTCCTACATCCTTTTTCAACATCATACAAGGATACCCAAAAGGTTCCAATTACTTTAAATTAGGTTTACGATTATTCAACAGCTCATAACTTGTCTTCTTGAGTCTTTTAACAGTTAGAACTCGATTGAGTGTATAACAAGCAGTATTCACTGCCTCATTCCAAAAATGGATAGGAAGCTTTGAATCAGCAAGCGTAGTTCTAGCAGCTTCAATCAACGTTCTATTCTTTCGTTTAGCAGCACCGTTTTGTTGTAGTACATATGGGGCACTGTATTCTCGATGAATTCCCTTTTGTAAACAAAAGAAATCCAATACAGTATTTTTAAATTCAGTACCATTGTCACTTCGAATTCTCCTCACTTTCTGTTTGTATAATGATTCGATCTTAGTGATTAAATTTTGAACAAGAACCGGTGTTTGATCTTTTGAACTCATAAACAAGACCCATAAGTATCGTGAATAATCATCAGTAACTACCAGGCAATACCAATCTCCAGAAATACTCGCACGATTCACTGGACCGAATAAATCCATATGAAGTCGCTCAAGAGGAGTATCAATGAAGTTTAATAACTTAGAGGGATGTGACTTTTTCTTCTGTTTGCCCTTTTTGCAAGCAACACAGTGATCAGATAACTTAAAATTCTTCAAAGACACACCTTCAACTAGGTCATTTGCCATTAGATAGTTCATCTTACGAACATGAATGTGACCCATTCTACGATGCCATAGAATAGAGTCTTTCTCGGTTGCTTTCGAGACAAAACATGTTTCGATCGATGTTGATACTTTAGAACTCATATTCAAGACATAAATATCATTTAATCGAGGTGATCGCATGACAACCATGTCCTCGGGAATCACATATCCCGGTTTTAAGATCAGACACTCTTTATCTGTAACTATTGTAGTGTATTGTTTGTCACAGATTTGCGACACACTCAATAAATTATGGTCCACTTTATCACAATATTTAACCTTCTCAAAAGTAATATGCCCATTCGAAACATCACCTTCTTGTGTAATCATACCCCCAGAATTCCCAGCAAACGCCACATAACCCCCTTGAATATTTCTTACATTTGTTTTAAAGGTCGAGATTTCCAGTAATATGACGAGAACATCCACTAACCATGATCCAGTTTTCACCAGAAATGGTCTTGGATGTACCTTACCCGCAAACGAAAATGATTAGTTCAAAAAGGCAGCCCAGGCCTCAGTCTTGGGCACCTTTTGGTTTTCTTGAGAAAAGTTAAACTTAGTCGCATTCAATTGTTGTTCAGCAACTTGAGAATAAGTTACAGGTTTCTTGGATTTTCGTCTTAGATAAGCAGCTTGAACTACATTTGAATTAACATTTTTGCATAACGGTTCGGTTGGAATAAACTTTGGTTTAACAGAACCATGAGTTTCATTCACATGAACAACTTTTCGAGGATGCATGTTAGAGAACATAATATGAGTATCATCATCATAAGACACAGGTCGTTTCAGAATCTCCTTTATCAAAGGAACCGGTTTGGAATGGTCCTTGATAAAAGGATGAAGATTCTGATAGCTCTTCTGGCCACAATTTCTTACTACATGACCTTGTTGACCGCAAAGGAAACAGCTTCTCATGTCAACATCACGATGTTGAGAATTAGTCGGAACATGTGACACAGAAGATAAATGATGACTCACATTTTTGGTCATGATCTTAGCAAAATCATTAGATAACTTAGATTTATTTTTCAAATAAAAATCTAAGTTAGAACAATTTGAAAAACTTTTCAACGTATCTGTTCCAGTTGACTTCACAAATTGAACTTTCTTAGTCTGCTTTAAAACTTGCTTTGCTTTAGTCAATGGATCAGATGGAGTCGATGTTTTAGCTTGAGCGTACCGACGTTCAAGATCTTGAATCTTGGACGTTTCATTTTGAAATACACTCTCAATAAGTTCTGGTTTAATAATACTTACTGGAATGTCTTTCTCAGTGAACATCGTGTCTATCCCCTGTAATTTAAATACTCTACCAGTATATGGCTTTGAAACAATGGGATTTATAAAACACAACAAATCCTCATTAGAAATTTTGGGTTTTTCTGGTTTCTTGGCCCTTACTGGTTTAACATTAACATGAGCATCTTGTTTCACCTTGGTTGTGTGCAAACCATACACAGCCTCCTCAAATTCATGAGGTTCACAAAGTATGTGATTAGAACTTGGAATGTTCTTGTGTATGATTTCAGGTTCGAACACATCCTCAATGATTACTTTGTCAGTATTTTCAACAAAGACTTTGTTGCTTTGAACATGAGGTTTCTGAATTGAAGGTTGGACTTTAACACTTTCAGTATTAACTGGTTTTGCTTTTTCAGAGATTACTGATTCTTTAACTATCATATCCTCTTCTTTTCTAGCAAAAGGATTTGGTTTGTAATCATTTTGAAAAGGTGGTGGAATCTCAACAAACCCTATTCCTTTCTTTGAATCTTTTTGCTTACCAGATACTTCAATTATTTCATTTAGTAATAAGAAAGATTTTCTGAATTTACCTAATTTGTTTTTTAAATCAAGAACCTCATTTTCAAGCTCGGTCATCTTTGATCTATGTTTCAAGATTTCTTTAAATTTTTCATCATTGATGGTCATTTTTACTGATGATTCAGCCTTAAGATCATGATTACTTATAGTTAAAGCCTCAATTTTCTCTCTTGAATTCATTTGAGAGGTCAATGATTGTCTATAAGTATCTTTTAACGAAACAATCTCTTTTAGCAAATTATCATTTTGAAGTTTCAAGGCATCTATCTTAGACTTATTGGTCTCACAATAAACACATGATAATTTATAAATAGAGTTACTAACCTCATTTTGCTTAGCCATGCAAGCAGACGTGGTTGAATCACTGATCTTTGCATTGCAAGCGAAAGTAGTCGGAAGCTTTTCATTTGAATCATCAGATTCAGACTCGGTATCAGCATCAGAAGATAATTAACTTCCACTTGCATCTTGAAAGTACTCAGAAAATCCAAACATTTCCAAATTTGTTTGATTGTTACCACATTATAACCTTTGTGACCATTCATCTCCATCTACGTTGGATAACATTGCTTGAGATCCAGAAGACGAAGGTTTACCTCCAGAAGACTTACCTGCATCATTACCACTCTTTCCCGATGAGTTTTGATCTTGCTTTCTGGGACCGGTATAGTCCTTTTTAGGCTTATCACATTTTTTGGCAAAGTGACCAAACTCTTGACAATTGTAGCACTAGACCTTTAATTTATCAATCCCCAATTTCTTGTTCAAAGATGGAAGATCTTAACCCGTTCTCTGCATATACATTTTAACTTTTCTGACTATCATTGCCATATTCCACTTTAAGTCCATCAGTTCTAAATCATCATGATCAATTTAATCGTAATCTTCATCAGTAAGATCACTTGTAGCAATCTTACTACTAACCAAATTCTCATATGAAGTCATGAAGGATGACAAAAAACACAAAGTTTTGTTCGGCCTCTCTCATGTATACATTTCTTTGAGATGAGAATTGATTTGTGGGTAATGAAGATCCAGATCCTCCTGATAAACCAGAAGCACCAGAGAATCCCGAATTCCCAGCTGTGTAGAAACAGGCTCGTGGATCACTATACATGGTTGTTGCATTCTCACTTGCATTTTGTGTGAGAAATGCAGTGATAGGAGAAATGGTTGAACTCAATGGCATACTTCCACCATAAAATGCAGGATCTTGACTGTCTTTTGAAGATTTTTGACATTTAATATCGTATTCTCGTGCTTCGATCTTTTGCATAAATTCTGATGCCGTCAAATCTTCATTGTTGAAATAATTGTTCTCTTTTAGAACCATCAAGAATATAGAGTATGAACTCGGTAGTGCATTTTTAATGGTATCAATTTTATATATCTCTGAAGTTTCCAATCTCATCTTATCCATCTCAATTATCAAATGATTAAACCTTGTTGTCATCTCTTCAACAGTTTCACCTTTAAGTAGATTAAAGTTTCTGAATTGAAACTTGATCATAACCTTTTTGCTTTCAGCGGTGTTTCCCATACTTCTCATACGGATATGTTGAAATAAAGACGCACAAATCTTTATACTACTTACTTGGTGTAAGATGTTTTCAGGTAAAGCCATCGGTAAGAGTAGAATAAGCTTTTGTCTCAATTTCTAATGCTTTCTTTTCTTCAACCGAGTATTGAGAGATAGCTTTTGGTGTAAAACCAATAGTCTCATCCCCAATCATTAGAACGGTGTAAACCTCATCCAAAAAGTATGAACAATCAGGGTGAACTGGCCCTAGATGAGCACGGAAACGAGGTTCCCATTTAACAAAATCGCTAAATTTCATCAAACGTGGACATTTTGAATGTGAACCAATCTCAGTGTCCAGTTGTAACATTTGTTGCATCAACATGTTTTGAGAAGCTAATGCATACATACCAGCCATTTTTGACAAGTTTCAAAATTCAAGGATTAAAAATTAAAATTAGTTAACGAACTATAAACAGTGTAACGAATCACACACCTTAGCGAAGTTAAGATTAATGTTAACGAATCAGATGGTCAACGAATCAAATGGTCAACGAATCAAATGATCAACGAATCAAATGAACGAATCACTAAGAGAACGCTTAGCGAATTGGAGGGCGAATCAGCTACAGTTGATAACGAGTCAACTATAGCGAATCAGGTTGTTACAACGGTTGTAACAAACTCTGACAACTATTGCCACGTGGCAAAAGTTGTTAGAAAACAGTTTCCAAGGTATGACACGTGTCACACGAATCAGTTGACACGAATCAGAAAGTATAGCGAACTTGGTTAACGAATCAACTAAAATTCATAGCGAATTGGCTAAATATGTTAACGAATTGAGTTGACAGAGTTAACGAATCAAACAGAATTTAACGAATCAGACTAGAATCATCAAATCTTCAAATCTTCATCTAGATTTTCCAGTTTTCTGGAAAAACGAAGAACATCAAACAATGACCCAGATTTATAATACTTAATCAATACTACACCAAATAATCCATATAATCTGTCAACCGTTCGGAACATTATCGCAATCCAGAACAACACCTCTCGTAAACCAATACAACTTATCTCGAATCTAATTGGAACCAAAACTACCCTCTGTTTCGGACAAAACCAGATCCAAACCAAAATCGATTCAAACACAATCCAAAATAAAATTCCAGTCAATTACAATTCACCAATACTTTAACAAACTTAAATCCAATCCAATCAAACCATAATTAATTCAAATCAGTCTCAAATTGATTGAAAACCAAACCACTTAATAATTAATCAATTTTCAATCCAAATAACATCAATTAACCATCAAATCAAGCGTAATTGATCACCGAAAGCTCTGATACCACTTGTTTGATCTCTGGATTAATCCTAACACAGTACACAGATTCTCAGATCTAATATACGATTAACCTTATACGGATCTAGCTCATGATTACGTATGATTCATATGTTATATGTATATATTAGTTGCATATATGTTTATTAATAATATTAATATGAAGATGAAGCTTGAGAGAGGATTTGGCAGAGATTCATTAATTAAAACTCAAAACTTATATTAAACTGTGAACAGTGTTCACTATTAATAGAAGATGGACCTGGTTCGTTAACATCCCCTAACGAACTAGAGTTCACTTCGTTACATACACTTAAAATGAAATAACGTAACGAATCACCCCCTGATTCGTTAAACATCCTTAGCGAATCAGGAGGGAAAATTAACTTAGATCTAGTTCGCAAAACATCCTTAGCGAACTAGACTATAACTTTAGCGAACTGCCTTAATACATTAATAATTTATTACATAAATAAACGACAAATACATTAACGTTAAATACAAAGACTCGAGACTCAAAACCGTGTACTAACAATCATCATCTCCTTCTTCGAATGCTCGTACGTTTTGATTGTTGAACTTGGATTACGGCTTCGAGTTGTTGTTCCTGTATGAGGATCTTTTATCCTTGTCAGGGGATTATTGTTTTGTCTGAGCCCCCAATCGTTCTTTGATCTTTTTGTCGTCTTCCAGTCCTGTAAACCTTAGTGCTCTGTTCCTTAATTCATCTAGAGACCTGCAGGAAGTCATCTCAAGATCATCATAAAAGGGGGAGCCCCTCTGAAGTCCCATCTTGAATGCTTCAACAGCAGTAGCCATGTCAAGATTGGGGATTTCCAGAGCTTCCCTGCCGAACCTCGTAACAAAATCCCTAAGGGATTCATCACTAGGTTGGATAACTCGGCACAAATCACTAGTTAACTTCTTAAATTTCCTACTACAGGAAAATTGACTGTTGAACAAGTTAACTAAATGAGAAAAAGAAGTAACTAAAAAGGGAGGAAGACTTAGCAGCCATTTTAATGCTGATCCTGTCAGTGTGAATCAGAAGCCCTTGCATAGACAGGCTTCCTTGAGTCTCTCAAGAGTAGGATTGATCTCCATCCTTTCTCTGTATTATGCCACATGCTCCTCAGGATCAGTGGCCCCATCGTGAGTCTTCATGTTGGGAGTCTGGAATCTCTTCGGTATTTCAGCATCACAGATAGGTGGAGTAAATCTGGATAACTTGTGGCTTCCCTCCGGTATCTCAGGGATTGGACGTATCACCCCGGGAACATTGGATATCATATCCTTGAGCTTTTGTAGTTCCTTGGCCATAGCTTGGTTGATACCTTCATCCTGCATGGAACCACGATTTGAATCTAAGGGTATATGATCATACAAGTTACCTCTTTGCTGGGTGAAGGTCGGCATCCCGGATGATAGTTGGGATAAGAAGAGTCTGCCACAGGAGTTGGTCCTCCAGAGGCTACGGTCTGCATGGGGATTATGTCTCCTTCATGGACTTCGGAGGATCGTTGATGTTGAAATCCTGAGGATCCTTGATTCTAAAAGAAGGATCCTTGAGGTTGGGAATTATAGGATCCTTGGTGATATAACCCAGAGGATCCTGATTGAAGGATGGATGATCCTTGTTGGAAGTATGAGGATCCTTGAGTTTGCTGAGCCATGGACCCCTGTTGAAGGATAGATGATCATGGCTGAGACAACCAGAATCCTTAAGTCTGTTGACCCATGGAACCCTGTTGAAGGATAGATGATCCTAGCTGAAATAGCGAGGACCCTTGAGTCTGTTGACCCATGGACCCCTGTTGAAGGATAGATGATCCTTGTGTGAACTAAGCCATTGATCCTGGACTGGTGAAATCTAGCATCCTGGGCATCAGGGGAGTGTGATCCTCTGTCGGCCTCTTAGTCTTCTTGAGATCTTCTATCTCACGAAGGATCCTCTGGTTAGTCTTGTTCTGCTGCTCCATGTATGCTTTAACCTGCGAAAACATAGATGAAACATCACTGTTAGTATTAACCACCGGCGCAGCAGCAGCGGTTTTCGAGCTCTGGAAGACTGGTAGTTGTGTCTTGCTCCCAGCAGCAGCAGGTCATGGTGCTCCCGTGATTGGCAGAGGCATCGGTGGCAAGGTCCTGGAAGAAAGAGGAACCGAAGATGGAATGGTTGATGAAGAAGAGGTTGAATGAGAGGCCATTGATGGTGATATGGGTATGAAAGGTTGAAAATTGATAGGAAATAATCTGGATTATAGCACCAATTGCCCCACGGTGGGCGCCAAATTGTTTTGGATAAAAATCTTAATGTATCCAAATTTGTAATGTGAGGTCTAGTGCTAAAACGATAACAGTGATTAGGTGAATGAAGTAAAGATGAACACCGTGATTTGTTGCGAGGAAAAACCCTTTGATCTTGTTCAGATCAAAAGAAAAAAACCCCGGGTGATGACCAATAATTAATATCATATTCAAGCCAAAAAGATAATTTTATCTTTATAAAAGTAATTGGCATGCAAGCCTTCTTTATGATATCAATCAAAAAAGGTGATACTCAGATCAATTTTTTAAACAACGGCACGCAGACCGTAAATAAAATTCAAAAAAAGGCACGCAGGCCTCTTTCTTTGACATACGGGTAATTACATATAACACCTTTTCGATTGTGCTACATTCAAAGTTCGTGGAATCTCAGTTCCATCTATTTTCTCTAGCTTGTATACACGTTTATTCAATACTTCTTTCACTTTGTAAGGTCCTTCCCAGGTTGGAGCTAATTTTTCCGAAGGCTCATGTACGTGCTTCGTTATTGCGGAATACAATGCCGCTTCAAAATTGAAAACCTTAACCCTAGAATCATAATATTTCTGGAGTTGAAGTTTGTAATTACTCTCTCTAATGAGTGCTATACATCTTTCTTCCAGCAAATTTAGGTTAAGGCACAAATCTTCATCATTGTTAACAATGGAAAGCGTTCTTGTGGATGGAATCCCAATCTCCGAGGGGATCATAGCCTCAGTTCCATATGTAAGGCTAAATGGTGTTTCTAAGTTACTCATTTTCTTTTGAGTTCTATAAGCCCACAACACATGTGGTAACTCATCAATCCAACCCGTACACTTGTTACCCAATCTTGCTTTAATCTCATCTTTGATACTTCTGTTAGTTCTCTCCACTTGACCATTAGCATGCAAGTGAGCAACTGAAGTAAACACTTGATAAAATCCCAAACTCCGGGGGGATCATAGCCTCAGTTCCATATGTAAGGCTAAATGGTGTTTCTAAGTTACTCATTTTCTTTTGAGTTCTATAAGCCCACAACACATGTGGTAACTCATCAATCCAACCCTTACACTTGTTTCCCAATCTTGCTTTAATCTCATCTTTGATACTTCTGTTAGCTCTCTCCACTTGACCATTAGCATGCAAGTGAGAAACTGAAGTAAACACTTGATTAACTTGAAGTTTTTTCAACCATTCTTTTAAACCACCATTCGCAAGTTGAATTCCATTGTCGCTAACTATTGATTGCAAAAAGCCAAATCGGCAGATGATGAACTCCCAGATGAACTTTTTCATGCTTGAGGTTATGATAGATGCGACTGGCTTGGGGTCGATCCACTAGGTGAAGTAATCCATGGAGACTATTAAAAACTTTTCACGCCCTAGAGCTTCTGGAAATGGGCCCATAATATCAATCGCCCAGTTCTGAAATGGCCAAGCAGGAGATACTGGTACCAACTCATTTTTAGGACGCAAAGTGTTCGATGCATGTCTTTTGCATGAAACACATTTGTGGATTTCATCAGCTGCGTCCACATGCATTCCGGGCCAGTAATACCCCGCATTCATCAATTCGGCGACTACCATCCTTGCTCCCGGATGTAAGCCATAAATGCCTTCATGCACTTCTTGAATTAAGTAGTTAGCATCTTCCACATCAACACATTGGAGAAGTGGCCCTAAAAAAGATCGGCGGTAAAGAATGCCATCTTGAAGCTAATAATTTAAGCTTTATGGAGAATTTTTTGAGCCGCCATTTTTTCATCAAGTATTCCTGAAGAAAAATATGCCATTAATGGTACATCCATGATATAACTCCTTTTTGAATGACTAACACTTGGTGCTGCGGAACCAATGGACGATCAAGAACTTCAATGTGCATATCTTTGGCTTAGTGGTCAAAACTTGTTGATGCTAACTTACATAAAGCATTCGTAGGGTTGTTCTCACTGCGCTTGATATGAATTACTTTACTAGATACAAATTGAAGTATAAGTTTTTCTCTTGAAATAGGTATGAGGCTATAGCTTCATTCTTGGCTTCGTACGATCCATTAATTTTCCCCGCAATCAACATTGAGTTAATGCTTGCTTCAAGATGGCGTACCCCAAGTTTCTTAGTAATTCGTAATCCAGCTAACAATGCCTCATATTCTGCCTCATTGTTGGTACTCTTAAAATTCAACCTAATAGCGTACATGAACTCATGTCCTTCTGAATTAATCAACCTTAAACCCGCACCAGGTCCTTCCCCGTTAAATGCACCATCTATAAACAAACACCAAACATGATCTTCTCGGGTGATACTAGAGATTTTTGTTTGGTAAAACATTCTTTTTCTTTACTTTGCGGAACTTCAGTAACGAAATATGCCAAAATCTGTCCTTTGATTTGGGGTCTTGGTTTATACTTAATTGTATGCTCACCCAAATCAATGGCCCATTTCGCTAATCTTGCAGAAAACTCATGTCTGCTCAGCACACTCTTCAAATTTATCCCGTCAAAACGTTAATCGGATGACTTTGAAAGTATCTGCGGAGACGCCTTTCCGCATAAAGCAATGCCAAGACCAATTTCTCAAACATAGAGTACCGAGTTTTAGCATCCGCCAGTTGTAACGATTCCGACGAAACCAGGGATACCCTAACCGGTAGACGATAGTTACGTCATATTTAATGTCGGGTACATGAGTTACCATGGTAATTATACGAGAATACATGGTTCATTGTATTGTTTGTACGTGAATATATAATTCACCGCATTGAATATGCGATTAATCGATCGATAGTTATTGAAACCCGAACGAATCGAGGGTTCAATTATAGACGATATCTATGATGTTTAGTGATGTTACGAAGTATTTAAGCTTCGGGATAAGTGAATTAAAGCACAGAAAAAGAACCTCGAGTTAATGGTACGTCGGTGCGTTAAACGAAACCTTTAATACCAAACCAAGCAAGAGACGATCGATCAAGCCGAAAAAGATGCGCAATTATTAATAACATAGTGTTTTAAGTTAATGGAAGTCATGGTTTAAGTTTTTAAAGTGGTTTTATATAAATTTCATTTTTAAGCCGAAAAACGACCGTTTTAGCCTCGTTTTAAGCCGAATTAAACATTTAACCGAAAAACGAACTGAACCAGATTATCCAAATCATTATCCGGATTACGAGAATCCAAATGTGTGGATAAGAATGGAGAGGTGGGTCCCACCCCACCCCCCTATCAAGTCCGATCGGTCTCCATGGGTTTAGCCCATTTCATTTTCTTTTTTTTTACACCAACATATCAACATCCTTCAATCCTCTCAAGATCATGATCCAAAACCGAGAGTTTGTAGCAAGAAAACAAGGTAAAGAATCGAGTTAATCACGTTTCCATCTTCGTTTCTTGAGTTTAATTGCAAGAAAATGAGGTTTCAATGATGAAAACCGATTCTTGCATGATCAAGTGATGTATACGGGTTATACAAGGGATCTTGGTCTAAGAAAGGAGTTAAACGAATCAAAAACGAATTTTTACGGTTAAATCTTTGTTTTTGGAATCATAACCGAAACCATGAAATAAATGGCTTGATCGTGAGTGTAACTTGCTTGGTACTGTGGTATGTTGGTTGTAGGTTCTGTATTTAGTGGTAGATAAGGCGGAAAGACGAGTTTGTAGCTTGTAGTGGCGGAAAACGAAAGGTATATTCGGTTTATGTTCGGTGTATGTGTTTTCGGACAATTGTTGATGGTTTAGAGTTAGGTCATGAAATTTTACAGGGATGTTCTACACATGAAAATAAGAGTTATGTGAATTTTTGGTAATTTTTGGATAAAGGATGAATATTTGGTGAATTTAATGCTCGGTTTTGGCCAAAAATGGTGAAAAATAGTTAAATATCATGAAAAATTCTGGAAAATTGCAGATAAGCTTTTTATATCATGTATAAGTCACACACAAAATTTGAGGTCCGTTGGAAAAGTCTAAGTAGACTTTTCGGTTAAACGAGTTCTAGGGTTTTCTAGCTCGGTTTTTGTGAAAATGGCATGTAAAAGAAGATTTTGGTTCTGGAAAAATTACAGGGGACTATGTGGATGGCAGGGGACATCCAGGAGAAATTTGGGATTTTTCTAAGATCGTTTGGTATTTACGACATATTTAGTGTTTAAATGGTGTTTAAAAATAGATAAATAAATTTTAAATATAAAAATTAATTCTGGAAATATTTTTATAAAATTCCCCACTGTCAAAAAGTGGTTTTTGCAAAATTTCAAGATCCGAGGTTAAACGGATAATTATTTGTGCTAATTATCAAACTTTTAAAGTTAAAACGCGTAAACCGGTGAAGTTCGCTTAAGCGAGCTGACTGGTGTATAAAAACCCTAAAAATGAACTATTTTCATATAATTGAGTTAAACAAGTAAAAATGAATCATCCGAAAATAATTCGGATGATTTGGGTATTTTTAACCGATTTAACAGTTTCCGGTACGGCAAATACGAAAACGGGTCCCGCGGCCAATCGGGGCGTCTAAACCGAGCTCTAATTTCACAACTTAAACTAAATTATCAGTCAACCACTATTTTCGGGTCGTGTGTGACCAAACTCATATTTGAAACGTAAAAACGAATAACCGTGCTAGGCACGCAAAACGAGAAAAACAACTAATAGTAATTATGACCATGGAACTCTAAACGATATCACAATCTGAGTCCGGAGAAGTGTTTCTGGGTTAACCTTGCCCCCAGAACGGGTACAGTGCTGGGTTAACAGTGTCCCCAGATGTACCGGTAACTTGGTTAAAGTTATATTAATAATGAGTGTATAGTAACGATCGTAGGGATCATATTACAGATTGGACGTGTTAACTGATAATGATTGTTGTTACCTGCTTGCATGTGCTAAGGTGAGTTTCACGAGCCTCTTTTTCTGAATTGTTTTCAAATATTTTCTCGGGGCGGAAGCATGTTATTATTGAAATGTTTAAATACATACTGAACGCATGGATTTGCGTGTATTTATAAATATTTGATTGTATGGGAATCGTACGGAATGGGTACAGTACTGGGTTAACAGTGTCCCCAGATGTCTTTGGAAGTGTTACTGGGTTAACTGTGTCCCCAGATGTCTTTGGAAGTGTTTCTGGGTTAACGTTGCCCCCAGATTGAGTACAGTATTGGGTTAACAGTGTCCCCAGATAATATTATATTATGATATGGATTTATCATGGTTTACTCAAATTGTGAAACTCACCAACTATTCGTAGTTGACCCATTTTCTCACATGCTTTTCAGGTACAACTAAGATGAAGTGATTGCTTACGTGCTAAGTGCTTGATGTGTGTAAAATTTGCATGCGGAATGTTAGGATACATTATAACAAATAGAATTATGTATCGTATTGTATGATGTGTGTATCACCTAGACGGTAATGAAATACGAGACAATGTAATTTTGAAGTATATTAATGCATTCAGTTTTCTTTATAAACAATGTGGTTGATATCAGAGGTGTCTGTTGCATCCCGTTTACGTTTCCGCTGCGGTTACGGGGTGTTACACCAGTGTTCGGCTAACATAGTAAATTGGTATTTACACATTTTTCCTGTCCGTTAGAAACACTACACCAATTTCTATATCTGATGCGGACAGATATAAGGTCAATGGTCCTCCATCCTGTGGTGCGGACAGCTTTGGCAAATCCATTAACCATTTTTTCACTTCTAAAAATGCATGCTCAGCTTTCGCATTCCATTTAAAATGTGATTTTCTAAAACAATTGTGAAGTGTTGAAACAAATGGAAATGACTTAGATGCATGATTAGCCAAACATCTATTCAGCGCCACCAGTCTTCCATTCAAATTTTGCACTTATGAAAGGGAAGAAGGTGAAGGCATGCGAGCAATCGCCTGAACTTTATCTGGGTTAGCCTTGAAACCATCATTTGTAACTATTACACCCAGAAACTTTCCCTCTTCCGTACCAAAGTTACATATGCTAGGATTGAGTTTCATGTTGATTCTTTTCTAAGTCTAAAATGTTTCTTCGATGTCCCGCAGCATCTGATCTTCCTCAACACTTTTAATTACCAAATATCCATATAAACTTATAAATCATGTCCAATCTGACCTTTAAATGCATCATCCATCAACCGTTGATATGTTGCACCCACGTTTTTCAACCCAAAATGTATAATTTTATAACAAAATGTTCCATGATCTGTACGAAAGGCAGTCGTGTCTTCATCCCCAGCCACCATGCGGATCTGGTAATATCCTTTGTACGCATCAAGGAAACAATGGAATTTAAAAGATGCAACGGCGTTCACTTTCAAGACTATTTCCGACAAGGGATAACAATCCTTAGGGCAAGGTTTATTTAAGTCTTTACACGTAATGCACATCTGCCAAGTCCCATTGCTCTTAGGAACTATGACTGGATTTGCAACCCAAGTTTGACATCTTCCGCTTCTTCTAAACAATGGGAGTGAAGGTTGGATTAACCCGCAATTTTTTTTCCGCAATTTCCCTTGGAACACCCATCATATTTGCGGGTTTCCAGGCAAAAACATCCACATTCTTTGTGAGCAAATGTTTCAAAAATGTTCACACTATTTCAGAAATAGTGGGCCCAATTGTCATTGTTTGTTCTGGAAACTTTGGGTCATCGTCCATTTTTCAGGTTCAGTACGTTTGATCAGTTTTGGAACTTTACTTGGCTTTGAACTTTCAGTGGTGAAACAATGCTTGTTAACATGTATGATTGCTATACATGTGTGTGTTGGAACTCCCACCGCACCATGTGCGGTGGATGGGTTAGCATTGAAATTACCAATAGCTTCCCGACCCAAAATTATATCATGTTTCGACCTCGCGGGAATTACCAAAAACTCCACATCTTATGTCCGTGAATGAATCCCATCACTAAGGGTAACTGGAAAGGAAATAACACCATGGTGGTGCCTATATTCTTAACCAAAACCAGTCACAGGGGCATGAATGGTTAGGCCGATGATTCCACCAGGTATGGATTATGTAGTAGGAAATAGCTTAACAGAAGTTCGGATCTAACAGCTCTGATGATGATGACCTAAAAACAAAACCACTATGAGCTCGTTACGAGAAGGACGAGAGTAGTGGTGTTCCCGTGGCAGCACTTGATAGGAGATGACAGCTAGCCATGTGCATTGTTGTAACAAACCATCCAACTGTCCTTCTCTGATTGGCAACCTTATCACGTGCTCTTCATGGTGCAGATGACAGCTAGCCATGTGCATTGTTGTAACAAACCATCCAATCTCCAATGCATGCAAATTTGAAAATTTAGGGGTAATATAGTATTTTAGACATCTTGTACGGTTAAGAATATGTAGTTTAGAAAATAATTACAATTATGATTCTTCAACTTAAGCAAAATTTTGTTAATTTATCAAGTTGTTTCATATAAATCCCTTATCCTTACCCATTTTTATGAGAAATTCATTTAAAATTTTTATTTCTTATAAATCTTTTAATATATTATGTTTATAAAAACAAATTTACCATTGCAACATGGTTAATTTTTTCGACGTTTCAATATAAATTTTATTTTATTTTGAGGCGTTTATTATAATGTACAAGTCAATTAAGCATAAGAGTACAACTCAAATATGCAATTATAAACCTAAAACATATTTACAAATTTAACCCTATAATTATACTCAACTTTATGAATTTTAATTAATAATTACTCTTCCACCCCCTTAAGTTTACCCATATATTTTTTAATAATTTTTCTTTTACTTGTTTTTCTTATATATATATGAATATAATAGATTTTATTAAATTTCAAACATACAATCACGACATGTATTTTTTGTCGATGTTTCGATGTAAGATTTACCAAATATAAATGTGCATGTTATAAAAAAATGAATCCGTGCTATTTAAAAAAAGGGTATCAATTTGGTGAGTTTCGAACTTTCGATCATTTTTTCAAAATACTTTTTGTTGTTTTGGTTCAACGATTGAGGAATTTGACAGGTCAAAACGTGTTCGAGTTATAACGAGTTGTAGGCCAAATGGGTTTAGGTCATTATAAAAAAAGTTTAAAATTTTGTTCAGGTCAAAACTATCAATTTTGGTTAAGGTTAAAACATGTTATGAGCATTTCGAATTCGAGTCATCTTTAAAAATACTTTTGGTTTTGGTTTGCATCAAAACAGTTATATGCGAAATGATTTTGGGTCATTTAAAATAATATCAATTTTGGGCCATATAGTATTATTGTATTTTATGTTATCTCATTTAAAAAGTTTTGAGAGTTAAATTTATTTTTAAGGCCCCGGTCCCGGTGCCCTAGTTTGGACGTTGGATTTACTCATAGTGAATTAAAACTTTTCACGGAATATAAAAATATCGACCATTCATTAAAAATATGATAATCTTGTCTTTAAACTTTCAAATTATGTTAACAGAAAACATCATAACTTTTCTTCACCAGATGCCAGTCAGCTCAGTCCATGTCATGTGTCCCCCTCAAGCCAGCTCATTCATCCTATTTGCATGTGTGCATACTAAAAGTCAGCTATGCTGAGTGAGTTCTAGTTAATCATGCAACATAAAGTACATTCATATATATGTATACGTGTCCGTAGATACCTGTTTTCACAATCATAATCCTTTATCAACCTTACCCATCTTCTTGCCTCATATTATGTTCTTTTTGCTTGAAGAGATACATGTATCAATGGTACACCTTGAAAACCTAGCAAACAATTACTCTTTCTCAAGCGTCTCCGTCACTTCTCTCAAGTGATCAGCATAATCGTACTTATTCCATGAATATTTCAAGATTATCATCAACAAACGCAATGTCAGATTTGTCCAGGATCGGATGACACACCTTATCCATCATAACCATATGTGTTGCTGTAGCATTCTTTAATCCAAACGATATCACGAGAAACTCTTAGTGTCAATATAGTGTCGGAACCGTTGTCTTAGGGATGTCTGACTCTTTTACTTTCGACTAATTATAACCTGCTCTGAGGTCTATTTGAGAGGACCAACTAGCACCTTGCAATTGATCGAACAAGTCATCAATCCATAGCAACGTATATCTATTCTTCACAGTAGGCTTGTTTAACTCGTGGTAATCTATACAACTTCTCATACTTTTGTCTTTCTCCTTCACGAACATCATCTGTACACCCTGCAGGGAGACACTCGGCATTCAAACACCATTGTCGAGTAGTTCTTGTAGTTGGGACATTAGCCCTTTCATCTCAGACGAAGTTAGGCGGTAAGGTGCTTTCGCGACGGGTTGTGCTCCTGGTATTAACTCTATCTGGAATTCTACCTCTCGTTCCAGTGGTAACCTCGGAAGGTCCTCTAGGAACACTTATGGATAGTTACACACTATAGGAACATATTTCATTTCTTTCGTCTCGGCCGTAGCTTTGACAACATATGCCAAGTAGGCACTGCACCCTCGTCTTAACAAAACTTCAGCTTTTATCATCGAAATGACTTTAAGCCCTGAACTTTCCTTAATACCATAAATCGTCATTGTACCGCCATCCATAGACTTAAACTTTATCAACTTGCTCTTACATTCTATATGAGCCTTAGGCTAAAACAGCAAATCCATTCCCAAACGACATCGAACTCTCTTAAGGTCGAACTTAAATAGTAGCAAGGAACTCACGTTCCTCTAGTTCTACCTTACAATTCTTAACCATTCTCATACTTCAACGAAAGCATCACTAGTGGCCTCTTTTAAAGTCTCAGGTACACAACTACATTCTTCTTAGCATCTTCTTTTCATATTCGCTACACTATGTAGCCTCATCCTTTTATGCCTTTCAATTAGGATACCTTGACAATCACCCATCCTTCTCGATCATCTCTAGTTTCTCATCATTCGCTTCATTACTCACGATCCCAGCAAGTTCCATAATGATGTTAACTATTGCAGACATACTACAAGTCTTGACTCATTTTAGTTGGCTTATCTCCGTTTCTTTCTTGTTGCTTCCATTTGGACTTCCCAGTTCGGGCTGCCTTTGATGCTTCACGGAACATTGTTGGCATTATAATGCGAAACAATTTAGCAACTCCCTTAGTGTATATGACTAAAAGCTCCAAGTGTAATCCTTTTTTATTACTTCCTAAAGTCAAATTCCTACTGCTTTCGTATATCGCTTTGTCACACCTTATTTAAACAAGTGTCTGGTTGGCACGTGTCTTACCACAGCATCCAGTATGACCTCCTCGTGCTCTCCCCTTGGTATCAGTCATCTATCTTATCTCTAAGGAAACACAAACGTTATCACTCTAGGATTTATTTAGCACATGATTCGTAAGGTAAGTAGTTAATGACAGTGGCCAAATGTAATTAACTCTTTACATTAGTCCTCAGGTCCTACATACTTCCCTTCATGATTTCACGTGTGCTAGTTGTTACTACTTACACCATCATGCAAGCATAAATATAACCAACATTCTTATCCTGGCAATTAAGCTAGCATACACACGTTCTTTCTTTAGAAATTAAGCTAACATTCATACATTCATTCAAATTCATATACCTTACCTTTCTCGAGTTTGCTTGAGAGACACATGCCTTTCTTGAACTGGCATCTTCTTTCTTTTCTTCATTAAGTCTCATTCTCTGTTCGAGTCTAAGCATGTAGGATGATTAACTCTCTCGAACTAATGCTCTGATACCAACTTTTAAGGCCCCGGTCCCGGTGCCCTACTTTGGACGTTGGATTTACTCATAAACACAGTTCTAAATATCAGAGTGAATTCGCGTAATATAAAAACATCGACCATTCATTACGAATATTAAAATCTTGTGTTTAAACTTTCAAATTATGTTAACAGAAAACATCGTAACTTTTCTTCACCAGATGCAAGTCAGCTCAGTCCATGCCATATGTCTCCCTCATGTCAGCTCATTCATCCTATTTGCCTGCGTGCATACTAAAAGTCAGCTACGCTGAGTGAGTTCTAGTTAATCAGGCAACATACATTACATTTATATATATGTATATGTGTCCGTAGATACATATTGCAAGCTTCTTCCATTCATACATACATACGTACATACATACTTACATACATACAAACATACATACATACATACATACATACATACATAAAACATACACGCATACACACATACACGCATACACGCATACACGCATACACGCATACACGCATACATACATACATACATACATACATAATTCTATACTTTCATACTTGCATTCTTTCATACTTTCATTATTCCATTCTTTCATACTTTCATACTTTCTTGTTTTAGCTTACTTATACATACGTAATTATCACTACGTTTTAAAGAGCCTTTCGCCCTATAACCTTCACAGATATTATTAGGGTCTGCAACCCTTTAACCTTCTCAAATATTATTAGGGTCTAGAACCATTTAAGCTGAGCAGAATTTAGAAGAGTTTGCAACCCTATAACCTTCGCAGATATTATTAGGTTCTGCAACCATTTAACCTTCGCAGATATTATAAGGGTCTGCAACCCTTTAATCTTCGTAGATATTATTAGGGTCTGCAACCCTTAAACTTCGCAGAATTTAGAAGAGTCTGCAACCCTTTAACCTTCGCAGATATTATTAGGGTTTGCAACCTTTTAACCTTCGCATATATTATTAGGGTCTGCAACCCTTTAAGCATACAACCATACAAACCATACATATCTTGTCATACAACCATACATTATTTACCATACATGCATTATATATATATATATATATATATATATATTCATAAACATCTACATATATCATCCTAACCTTTTATTCATTTGTTCCACATATTTCATAAGACATTCATATAGCATACACTTACCACTTAAGATAAGTGTATTAACTAACACATATGAGTATGCAGTATGCACACAGCCCTGAAAAACATAACAGAGAAAAGGGGCTAGAAACTCACCTGAGCACAGCTAACTTTGAGGTTTATGTCTGAAACCGCTCGAGAAGACCAAAACAATATCAAACTAACTTAGAATTGTGTAATTCAAGCGGCCACGAAACCGTCTCGCCTTGATCTTCAAACCCATCAGTTCGTCGTCACCGGAAACCGCCGCTACAGTTTCCGGAAATACCAAAAAAGTTGTCAAAATCTTCTATTTTAGCTGTTACGATTTTGCTGTTAAAAACCAGACTTAACGACCTCTAATAGAAGATCTAATAGGTGGAAATCTTAATTTTTATACCATGAACACACAGTTAAAATTAGAGACCGATCTGACAGTTTGATCTCCGGGAATCGTCGTGTCTGTGTGGGCTATTTTCTCAAAAATGGGAACTGGGGAAGTGTGTGTTTTTTATGGTGTAGGCTATGTTGTAGAGATGGATGAAAATGGAATGGATTAGGGTTTAAGGGGTATTTATACTCCCTTAAGCCCATGGACCTTAGGCATATCTTTCCTTTTTAGTCGATATTTAATTCCATCTTTAAAGCCTATTTAACCTTCCATCTTTATTATTTGATTATTTTCCTCTACTAATTTAAGTAAACTTTTCCATCATAAATAACTAATATATTAAATATCATTTTTAGAAATTTAGGGATGTTACATTATTTTTATATTTATTGTCAGATGTCGACACAATGACTAAAGCCTCACTTAATTGGTATAGAAAAAAAAAGGTACATTTGATTATTTGTTGAAAAAAAAGACCATGTTTTTTTTATAATCTGTTGAGTCAAACAATTGACCTAAGGGGGAGATTGTTAAGTTAAAGATTTGTTCTAAGTGACTTATGGAAGATTGGAATCTTCTCAACCACCTCAGTATTCGCTAAGAATGGAACCGGGCACACCTTAGACGTCCGAGCAAGCTTTTTGCTTAGCCGGGTACGATATTTTGTCTATCGGGCAAGGTTATCTTCAAGAAGTCTTCTTTAGTGGATATCCGAGCAGGGTTTGCAATTAGTGCATTGTCGGGCAAGGTTCACTAATTAATGTAAATCTGGGTAGGTTCACTAATTAATGTAAATCTGGGTAAGGTTCACTTTATCAAGCAAGCCTGTTCTTCATAGCCAAGTAAAGTTCACTCCAAAGTAAGCTTTTGGCTAATCAAGTCCATGAAGCCAAGTGATTGGAAGATCGGGCAAGGTATTCATTAATAATAGTGGTCCGAGCAAGCTTGATGATTTACTGAATATCTCTAAGTAATATCGGGCAAGGTTCAACTCAAGCAAGGAACAGTACTGCCGAGTACACTTTGCTAATAAGTTATTTTCTAGCAAGGAGTTGAAATGGACCATTGAAGAAAAAGGTTGCTCGTAAGGGTTTGTCGGGCAAAGTCTGGCAAAGTCAAGAAGACTGAAGTCTACCCAGTGAGTAAGTAAAATACTCTTCAAGTAAAGTCTACCCGGAAACTGATTTTGAGTACACTTCTATGTTACCAAGTCCTGAAGGATGGCAGAGTACACAGCCTACTCGTAGAATGAAGACTGTTGCAAAGCCTACCCAGAAGACTTGTTTTACACTTAGAATATTTTCTGATTATGTAATTTGAATATGTATTTACATTTACGGTTTCTAGAAGGAATGACAGATGTCCTAGGGTGGCAGGCCTATAAATAGAATATTTTAGGGCACACCGCCCAAGGTAGAGACACATTAATTGAAAAAGAATATTTTTGTGTGTGACGGCTGTCTTAGGATTCGTACGGATAAACCTTCCTTCAAGAAACCCTAAATAGATTATTGTTTGTATGAGTGATATTATATAAATGGAAATCTTTTGAGTGAATCTTGTTTTGTTGGTTACCTTTGAATATTGATTAAGCAACCGTATGTTTGTTATTGATTCCGCCTTTAACAAACGATAAACTTTTAAATATAGCAACCCGTCATTAACTCCCTTGTCGATACATCTATTTGTGTGAGTTATGACATGATTAAAGTAAGATTCAGCTGAAATCGGGGACCTGACATAATCATTTGTTAATATTGTTTGCTATTTGTTATCTTTAAGATCTAACAGGGCACGGTTGTGGAGTGTAATATCAAATATATTAAACCAATCGTGTAAGTTATCAACAAGAAATTTATGGTTAAAAAGTTAGATTTTTCGTTATGGCGTTAAACTACCGGACCACGGGTATAAAACTAAGTCTTTAGGATTCATATAATAATTGTAACCTACAAATAGAAACATTCACTTTTTTGAATAAACTATATCTCATCATACGTTTAAAAAGTTGTAACTACTAAAAATATGTTTAAACATATTGTCGTTTCCGCAGCATAGCATGGGTTTACTATTAGTATTGGCTAACATATTGATATTAAGGCCCTAGTACGTTCAAAACCATTTAAACGAAAAAGGTTTCGCTTAACGATACGCTATTAGTTTAAACGCAATAGTTAACATCAAAACGAGTATTGTAGCAGCCGTCAAGACGAAAAAGATTTATAGAACACTTATATGACATTTTTTAAGCAACCGGTGAAAATATTTTGGGTTTTACAACCATTTAAAATGTTTTTATTATTTTGCAAAAATGAGTCGAAAAACGTTCGTTTTCGCGTTGTTTTTCGCACCCGAACTAGTTTTCTTGCGAAAAACCAAACCTGAACTAAATTTTCGACTGAGATTTAAATGTAGCAAGAAAACCGAGACATATTATACAAGAGGGGGGCCCAAATGAGACCCATAACTTGCGGCCGCCAAGTTGGAACCCCCCCCCTCCTTTTGATATTTTAACATCTTCTTGAAGTTTCTTAGTCCATTTCACACTTTAAACACATCAATATACCTGCTCTCTACTGTTCTTCAATTTTCTCAGCCAAAAGCCTAAGGTAAGATCAAATTTTATGAAGATTTAAACAAGTTTTGATCATATAATTAACATATAAACATGTTTTAGTTAGTATTAATCATGTTTAACCACTCAAAACCTATTAAAATGACCTAAAATATGCTTTGATCTTAAACATGTTTACATATCATAACCATATATATATTTGACCAAAAACACGGATTAGAACGTTGATATAACGTTTTTACGGTTTAAAAGTTCGGTTTGAAACCCTAACTGAAACCCTAATTAACAACGCCTGATCATGGACGATTTATTCTTGGTTTTGTGTTATGTGTTATGTAGATACACTGACTTTGTGACCATGGACCTGAAAACTCGAACAGAAAGCTTAATCAATCGAAAAACCGACAAGGTATTACCGGTTTACTCGTTTAGGGGTTGTTTGTGCTTCGATTGTGTCGTACTTTTGGTTACACTATGAAACTTTTCAGGTACATTAGGTATCATATAAGTGAGTCCCTGTTCAAATTTGGTAATTTATAGATAAAAGGAGAATATTTGGCGAATTTATTATCGTTTATTAGCGTTTATTTATTAACAATAGCTAACCTTCTTAACAATGCTGAAATTTGGCTTGGAACTTATAAATGTGATGATAAGATCACATGTAAAATTTGGGATCATTTGGTGATGTTTAACTACAGTTTGTGTACTTGCGTTTTAATCAGGTTTTAACAACCAAAAAACGCGCAAAAATGTAATTTGGCCAAAGAATTAGGTTTTGGAAATTTTACAGGGGTTATGTTATGTTATTTTGATCACTTAGAAAAGTTATCGGATTTTTTGCGAATCGTTTGGTATTAACGGGTTATTTATCGGTTAATTATAACACATAAAATGAATTTTTATAAATAAATAGTTAAGTATATAAATTCTAAAAGTATTTTTATAAAATTATACAAATTTTAATTTATTTTTACAAAAACTCTCTTTATTTATATATAATTACATAAATAATTTTGATAATTTATTGAATTAGATTATATATGTTTTAACAAAACCGGCAGTTTTATG
Organism: Bidens hawaiensis; assembly: GCF_021521415.1. Classification (NCBI taxonomy): domain Eukaryota; kingdom Viridiplantae; phylum Streptophyta; class Magnoliopsida; order Asterales; family Asteraceae; genus Bidens; species Bidens hawaiensis. The sequence continues at coordinate 164,033 of NW_027496412.1, read as the reverse complement.
TTTAACGAACTGACTGGTACATCAAAACGTAAAAAAGTTTAATCTATCACTCTGACCGGCTATCTCTCTTATTCCTTCCTGATTCGTTCCGGCTTCTCGTTTAAGCTTATTATGACTCGTTTTTCGCCCTTTTCAACCACGTCCAACTTTCGGAACCTATATAACACAAATATGTTAGTATACAAATTCTAACTAAAAATGAAAAAACTAATAAAATAATACATTAAATATACAAGGGAAATACAAAAAATTAACAGTTTATCACTATCATTATTAAACTTCAGTTAAGATTCATTATCACCAAGATGGTACAATGAAGTTTAGCCAATAATAAACATAATGTTAATCATCAAAGTAATAGATACAAACTTGATCGAATTGAAACAATCTAACCAATTTGGATAACTAATCTTTGATGCTAATGACTTCTTCCAAGTGCTTAATCTCCTTAATCTTCAAGGTTCGGGTGGATGGAATAATTCCCTTATTAATATTGGTGAAAATAGGTGGTTGAAGTGGAGTAAATGAATTTGTAAGGTGTATTGAATGTGGAAGATAAGCATTCAATTTATATATTGATCAGGTGCCCAAAACACGGTCGTGCTAAGAAAGCAAGACCATTGTGACATTTTTGTTCGGCAGCATCGAGTGCTTATTGTTAGATCGTGCAGTAAGAGAAAACACGATCGTATTAAGCAAAGCACGGTCGTGGTGAGTCCACAACAGTCCAAATTTTGTCCTTTTTTCTTGTACTAAACAATGGGTGTGTTTTGGGAAGGCACGGTAATGTTTAGCTTCAGAACCTTCTATTTTGTTTTTTACCTCTTTTTTTAATAATATGGGTGTGTTGAGGTTAACATGGCAATGTTTTGTCCTCCTGAATTTTATCTTTACTTCCTAAGCTCTAGACATGGTCATGCCTTGATTCACCATGGGGTGTGCTGAGTATGTTTTCACTGTTTATCTCCGTTTTACTTTGTAGCTTGTTAAATTCCTAAGGGCTATATTTACCTATAGATAGAACTTATAACCGTTAGTGGTTAGTTATTCTGTTATAATTGCCGAAATTATGCTTAATTGGTGATATTTTAGTGCCGAAAAGATGTATAAATTATTATACATCAATATCCTGCTATATATTATTTTTCACCTTTTAGACGTGCATTGTGAAGTCTTTTTTTTCCTTTCCCTGTAGATTCTTGAATTGTCATAAGCTTGCATCCTGAGTTCGTCTAGCTCATGCAGCTGCATGAATCTGTTTTTCCTAATGGATGCACATCTAGTTTGGCGGTTTTAAGTGCCTAATATGCTTTGTGTTTGAGCTCGACTAGAATACGGCATGCTTTTACCTATACCGATTTGAATGGTGTTGTGCTTGTATGAGTTTTGCATGCAGTACGAAAAGCCCACAAAGAGGTGTCTAGTTTCTCCGACTAGTTTCTCCGGTTATAAATGAGAGTTTTCTCCAAGATTCCTTCGATACCCCAATTGGTGACTTCTACCTGACCACTAGTTTATGGGTGATAAGCTGTGCCGAGTCGATGACGCACCCAGTATCTTGTCAATACTTTCTTCATTTGCGCATTGCAGAAGTGTGTTCCTTGATTGCTTATTAGTGCTTAGGGAATACAAAATTGAGAAAATAGTTTCTTCAGAAATTTGACCACCATCCTAGCATCATTCATGGGTAAAGGGTGGGCTTCAACCCATTTGGACAACTAGTCTACTGCAACTAGGATGTAGTGATGACCAATTGATGTTGGAAATGGTCCCATGAAGTTGAAGCCACAAACGTCAAATACTCCGCAGACCTGGAATGGTCTTTGTAGCATTTCATATTCAGATAAGATGTTGCTAGCACGTTGGCATGCATCGAATGACCGAACCATTAACGTGCTTCTTGATAAATGGTAGGCCAATAGAAGCCAGCGTCGAATACTTTCTTTACAGTTGCCGATGCTTCAAGATGACCTCCTGATGGTCCTTGGTGACATTATTTCATGATATTACGTGCTTCATATCCATACACACATCTTCTAATGAGATGATCAGCTCCTACGCGAAATAAGTAAGGACCCTCCCAAAAGTAATACTTGGCATCAAAATAGAATTTCTTCTTTTGCTAATTAATATATCAGCAAACCAAGGATGATCAGCGAACCAAGGATAATCTCCTAAACTTCATTCCTTTGAGAACGATTCCACTGGATTTGTAATTTACTATATCAGCTAACCAAGGATGATCTCTGTGACATTTGTCATTTTTGAAAGCCAAAAACCCGACCCATTTTAAAATTTCGACATCTTTCAGATCTTCATTTATTAATAAAATGGTGAATTGTTTTGGTATTTATGTTCATAATGTTGTTTAGGTTTATAATGTTGTTTTATTATTTTTGATGTTACAAATTTAATTCTAAGTATTATAATATCTTTCTTTAATCAATTGAGTCAAAGACATTTAATGGGTTTAAACATTCAGTCAGTTAAAATCCATAATTTCAAGCCTTATGATTATCCTCTTGACTAGCCATCAAAGTAACTCACTTGACCTTGTTATTAACGATTTTTAGCTTATATAAAGCTCATTCATTCTCTACATTCCTTGCACAACTAATTTACACTCAAAATCATTCAAGCTTGTCAAGTTCTCCCAAGTCTCATGTTTGACTTTCAAAAGACAATTGATCAAGAATTATTATTTTCTTTTCTTTTTGATCCAATCCCCGGGTAATGTTTATTTCTTATCATTAAGCATAACAATTGTTTCCATGATGACAACCCAAACGAAATTCATGGAGACATATCATCCTTCGTAATCGGCTCGCTTATGTTCAGTTTATGAATTTTATGTTTAAAAGTCAACTTTTGTTTTTACAAACTAATAATCAAGAACAAACATTTTTTAACATACTACTTCATCTTTTTCAAATTATGTTACTCACAAACCCGACTCATTGGGTTCGTGTTCGACCAAAAACGAACCACTCGTTAAACTAGTTTTCTTAATTAATTGTTCGGTTGGAACAAAGCGGACTCATCTAAATTAATTTAAATTTATTATAACCCATTTATTTTTTTAAACTAAAATAAATTAACTAAACAAATCAAATAATCAAAATCTTTTTTTTATAAGCCCAATATACATATATTTTTCTTTATAAATTGCTTTGTCATAAACCGAAAGTAATCGCCAAATTACTTTCTTTTTGCAAATTCTTTTTATGTCTAGCTATTTATTTATCTAGGGTCATTCGTTGAACCGACTTTGTCGATTCACTTACTTAAAGGCATTTTTCGCTCTCGACTCGCTTACTTAACATGTGAGTTTTTCATAACCCCTTTTTAACTCTTTTAATATTTTTGGGGTGTAGCATGTCACAAGTTTTTATTTCTTTAGTTATGCACTTATTTAGAAAACGATTCACATTTATCGTACATGTTAATATTATTGTTTATGATTATACGTGAACTTGCTTTCAACGTGTTTATTTTTTTATGGTGGAAGTTACGCAAACACATACACATAGTGGGAGGGTCCGACGGGACGTACCTGCGCCGTCTAATGTTACAACTTCGGTTGTTTACGTAAGGTGGTTCTCATTTCCTCGGCTTCTGCGGCTTCGGCTAAATGAACGGGAGGACGACACTATTTGATTTCATTTACATTATGTTGACAAAATATATTATTTTAAACGTGCTGCAGGCTGAAACGATGAAGTGATAGGACAAAAAAATTAGTTATACCTTAGGTTATTTCAATGAATAATATTTTCTTCATTTAGATGTGATGTTCTTTTTGTCTCATTATCAAACTATTTGTGTACTTGTGAAATTATGAAATAAAATAAATATATTGTCACTATTAATAGCGTTACGAGCTTATAAGTGATCTGTACGTTGCACCCGGGCGTATTCCGCTTAAAGCCGGGGTGTTACAATTTCCTTTATGAGTCTATATATGCATAAAAAATTCATAAGGAAAATTGTCATTTATTTTAACTCCCGTTGTTCCTTGTGAAGCTGGGCATTCCGGATGAGAAAGATGATCAGTCACAACATTTTCAGCAGCCATCTTGTCCTTGATTTCGATGTCGAATTCATGTAGAAGTATAATCCATCAGATTAGACGGGGTTTAGCATCTTGTTTGCTAAATAAGTACTTAATCGCCACATGATCTGTGTAGAAGATGGTTTTTGAAAGGACTAGATAAGAACAAAAATATGTCAAAAGCATACGGCCTTAAGTTCCTTCTCGATAGTTTAATTCTCCTGATCATCATTGAGAGTCTTGTTAACAACTGTCTTCCTTGGATAAGCAGATACTAGCGATTTTTACAAAACTAGCTCTAGCGCTAGCTAATAATTGTCTTCCGAGGATAAGGGGTACAAAATTATCTTCATCCATATCCAAAATCCCGAAGTCGAATAAAAAGACAAATTTGTCGATTTTCACTAACATGTTTTTAACTATGCCTCTTAGGTGTTTCACTGATCTATTGGCCAGTTGAATGCTTATATGGGTTTTTTCCAAGTCCTAGCTTGGAGAATACTGTATAAGGCATTAGCTTGATGGTAGCTCTTAAGTTTGCTAAAGCATTGCTGACAAACAAGTTCCCTATCAGACAGGGATAGTGAAACTTACCAGGTATTATTGGTGGCTTGGAATGCACACGCAATGGACTGGGGTATTATGTCCCCTGTGGCGATTTCAGTAGGATACCCAATCCTGTTCCTCTTACGTTGGATGATCCATCAATAAAGAGGATCCAAGGATCCTTGGTTTCTTCCTTTTGTTGAACCTCCAAATCAGCTTCCTCTTGTATGTCACTACTGAAATCAGCCAAAAAGTTTGCAAGCGCTTGTGACTTAATGGCTGTTCTGGGCTCATACTGAATATCATATCCACTCAATTTCACAGCCCATTTGGCCATCCTTCCTGACAATTCTGCTTTTCTAAGCACATTCTTAACAGGATAATTAGTTCTTATAATAATAGTATGTGTTTCAAAATAGTGTCTCAACTTGGTTGAGGCCATAATCGAAGCAAGAATTATTTTTTCAAGGTGAGAATATCTGACCTCTGCATCTAACAGGATTTTACTTACATAATATATCGGTTGTTGATGTCCTTCATGATCCTTGGCTAGAACAGCACTGATTGCATTACTTGACACAGCTAAGTACAGGGACATCGGCTCACCATCTAGTGGCTTCATCAAATCGGGCGCTGAGTATAGATAATCCTTAAGAGCCTTTAGTGTATCTTCATGCCTTTGAGTCCATTCAAACTTTTTATTTTTCCTCAAGATATCATAGAAGTGTTTGCACTTCTCTAAGGATCTGAAAATGAATCTGTTGAGAGTAGCTATTCTTCCCGTTAGTCTTTAGACATCTTTAGCATTCATAGGAGACTTTAAATTAATGATGGTTTCTATCTACTCGGGGCTCACTTCTATTCCCCTTTTGGTCACCATGAATCCTAGAAACTTCCCAGCCTTAACACCAAAATGGCATTTTGATGGGTTCAGCTTCATATTGTACTGATCCAGGATATTTAATGCTTCTTCAAGATCTATGAGGTGATCCTCAGCCTTCTTCGACTTCACTACCATGTCATCTATGTAGACTTCCCTGGTTTTGCCTAACTGATCCTTGAACATCATGTTGACCAACCTTTGATATGTTTTCCCTGCATTTCTTAGTCCGAATGACATTGAAATATAACAGTATATGCCGGTAAGAGTCATGAATGTTATATCCTCCTGATCAGATGGTTCCATCTGAATTTGTTGAAATCCAGAAATAGCATCCATAAAGGTAAGCATCTCATGTCCTGTCGTTGCATCCACCATGGAGTCTATATATGGTAACGGGAAAGGATCCTTGGGGCATGCCTTGTTTAAATTGGTGAAATCGACACACACCCTCCACTTTCCATTCTTTTTAGAAGCACCAACCACATTAGCCAACCATCAAGGATACTTAACCTCTCTGATCATACCGGCCTTAAGAAGTTTTTCAACTTCTTCTTGTACGATCGCGGTCCTCTCAAGAGCGAATTTCCTTCGCTTCTGATAGACGGGTTTAATAGAATGATCAAGGCTTAATTTGTGAGAAATTACCTCCTTAGAAATACATGTGATGTCTGAATGTCTGAAGACAAACGTGGTTTTTCGTCGCTTTAGGAAGGATATTATATCCACCTTGATCGCGTCAGGGATACAGGATCCTAGGAACACCTTCATGTATGGATCTTTAGGATCTAAAGATACTTCTAATATGTCTCGCTCCCGAGCTTCCAGCACGTCCCTAGGATGTTGCTGTAATTGCTATGCTATCGTTTGTTTAGCTGTCGGCTTCATGGATGAAGAATAATAATTCTTGGCTTTTACTTGGTCACCATCTATCTTTACTACTCCCCAAGGAGTTGGTAGTTTGATGCACTGATGGTAAGTAGAGGCTACAACCTTCATTCCATGTATCCAAGGCCTGCTAAGAATAACGTTGCAACAAGAAAAATTGTCAATAACACGAAACTTTTGGTAAGAGTTTAACCCTTCGATGTATATTGGGAGTTTGATGTCCCCCAATTTTTTCTTGGTTTCACCACTGAAACCCACTAGCACTGACGTTCTCAGGATGATTTCCAAGTTCGGGATGTTCATTTTCTGCAGCACGTCATGTTTGATGATGTTGACCGAGCTTCCACCATCGACTAGGATCTTGCGCACATAATGGTTAGCAATAAATAAAGTTACATTCAAACCGTCGTGGTGAGGATCCTGGATGCTTTTCTTATCTTCTTCATCAAAGAAGATTCTTTTGTCAGTCGTCAAAATAGTGGATATGACTGGTCATTCTCCGTTCTCCAACTTGGTTTCTTTGGCGTGTCTTTTTGACGAGGAGAAAGAAGTACCGCATATATCTGAGCCACCGGAGATGAAGTTGATTACTTGTGCGTCTGGTGGGGGCGGAGTTGCTTTCTGTGGTACATCTTCAGGATCCTGGATCCTAGACCTTTTTCCTTCTCAAGAGCTCTTTGAAATGGCCCTTGCTCAGGAGGTATCCAATTTCCCTCCTTAAACCAATACAACCTTCTGTCTGATGGCCAAAGTCTTCATGGAATGCACACCACTTAGACTAGTCTTTGAAGGATGTTGTTTTCTCATTTTTTCGAGGCCACCTTGATTTCCCTCCAAGATCCTTCATGGCACAAATCAAACCATGAGTGTTTAGGATAAAAATCTGCTATGGATAATGTATCCAAATCTGTAATGTGAGGTCTAGTGCTAAAACGATAACAGTGATTAGGTGAAAGAAGTAAAGATGAACACCGTGATTTGTTACGAGGAAAAACCCTTTGATCTTGTTCAGAACAAAAGAAAAAAACCCCGGGTGATGACAACTCGTCAATAACCAATTTATTAATCACAAAAAAGGTTACAAGTGTTTGGAGATTACGATCGATGTTACAAAGTAAGCTAGTGTGGAGAGAGAGAGTTATCGCTTCTGCTCTAGTGTGTGTGAGTACAAGTAATTTTCTAATCGATCATATCTCAATGTTTATAAAGAAAAATACACGTAACAAAAAGTCCTAACTATCCGCCACTCTTCCATAACTCCTCTAACGTTCCTTGACCACGTGCTAGGAGCTTCCAGTAGCGAATTTTAAGGTTGACTCAGTCATAAAGTCATTGCATTCGTTGAATAATAACCTACACACGTGAAACAATTGTTAATAATACCAACCTCTGTGGATCCTTGATCTTCGACATGGTTCTGGAACTCTTCAGGAGGATAACTGACCCAGACATATCTTCAAGAATAACATATCCTCGGTATTGAAAATATCAGTCCTAACAATTGCCCCCAAAATGGCGGGTGTTTATGCTTTACAGCAGGTATTTTGAAATTTGAATCTTCTGCGAAAACTGGGTGATTAGACGGTTGCCAGGGATATTTACTATCCAGTCCTTGATATTAATCATAACCGCCTATATATGCCGTCCCTATATCTTTTTTAACCACATATTCAGGCGACACACCAGGTATCCTTTCTCTTCTATGTTGTTTCCTTTGCTTTGATAATAATGACTATCACTTCATCTTCTCTATCTCCTTCTAAGCCGTCCGAGCAATCCTCCGGTGATTCTGGGTTTTCGGAGTTGCAGCCACAAAACCTAATAGCTAATCCTTCTATCGAAATCTACAAATTCACGGATCCCGAAGTCGATGAGTTCCATCCTTTGTTTCCGCCAGAAACTGTGTTCCGTCCGTACGATTCCAGCATCCGTTGCGACATATATTCACAGAATTGGGTGTGTTTTCCAGCTTGCCCTTTCCTTATTGGTTATCGCTATCTGTTCCCTTCCATTACACATAGCTTCTTTGATTCCACTGGAATATCCTACATCCAGGCTATGCCTATGGTGTGGAAAGTCCTCTGCGCTATTGAAAAAATTATTGAGGAAGAGAAGATCGATTTCGGCCTTCCAGAGTTGTCCCATCTGTATACTCTTACTACCCATGGTCCAGCCCGATTTATCTTGAAATCTAAACCTCGACAACCCCTTCCGATTTTGAAAATCACACTGAATGATTTCCTTCTGGAAGAATCAGTTTTTCTTCGTAAAACGTGACTCCATACCCGGAGGGGCTGACCTTCCTTCAAAATGGGTCAGAAAGGGTAGGATCATGGATCCTTAGTAGCGGTAGGATCCTTGATCATTAACTTAACCTTGATTCTTCTTTTGTTTGCAGTTCGGAATTTTGCTTCTTTGGCTAGGCTACCTGGGACAGAAGAGAAAACAAAGCGGTTCCTTGCACTGGATTCCGAGGTTAGAACTTTTCAATCCCGATTCATCAAAACTTTTTGTGAGATCTCCTCAGACTCCAATATGTCAAGTAAGTTTAGTATAATAGTTTTAAAAATAAATATTATTAGATAGAGTACTTATCTGTTTACTTAACCTTGTAGGCGCCAAGAAGTCTCAAAAATCGGTCAGAAACTTCATCTTGGAAGACATTGATTGAATGATCACTCCTCAAGTCATCAAGAAAGAGGCTCTGAAGGCAGCAACCAGTTCCGAGCCCAAGACTGTAACTACTAGAGCCAAGTCAGCCGCTTCCAAGAGAAAGAGGTCCTCTGATCCCGAGAAACACTATGACACGATCCTCTCTGTAAGTATCCTTTATCCTGCTACGTTGAATTTAAGGATCCAATATCCTTCTAATTCTTACTCAATGGTTGGTTACAGGCTATGAATGCTTTCAAAGAGCATTATGAAAAGATTGTGAGCAAAATGAGTGACAAGTTGTCTGGGTTAGGAAATGCGGTGGTCAACAAGGACAAGGCTTTAGCCCAGCTCTAGAGGCAGGTTGAGGATCAGATATCCACAGCAGATGCCCAGCGCCAAGAGGAAGTCAAGCAAACGACAGATAAGGCTAAGATGTGGGCAGCCAGGTCGGTGTTGCAAGCAAGGATTAAGATGGCGATGGAGGCCGGTGATCTTGCTTTTGATATGGCGGCCTGTGATGTGCAGAAGTGGAAGACTACTCTGGCGGCTCTTGGTGGTGACTAGGACGTGGAGATGGCTGAGGAGAACAAGGCTGGGACTAGCGGAGTCACGGATGTGGCTGAAGCCGGCGAAGGAGCAGGTGCTGCGGATGGTGAAGATTCAGCTTAAATGGCAATGAAGGATATTGAAGACAAGGCTCGAGCCCATTTTTTTATGTATATGTTTTTATGAACAATGGTTATGGTTTGTAATAGACAGTAGTAAGTAGGATTTAAGGATCACTGATCCTCAAGACAATTCCCAGTGGTATCGAAGGTGGATGGATCCTCTGTTTGTGGGGATGAAGCCTTTGGTGCCCCTGTTCTTTATTTTCCTACACTTATGAACAATTAGTACTACTAACTTGACCTGGATAGATGGTCCATCTTTCGCATGGTGAAATCTGGGTTAAGAATTTTGGATAAGTCCAAGTGACTTATGCTTAATAATATAAATCTTTTGACTATTTGCTTGTTATTGTGAAAGTTTATTTTATATAAACTTTACTTTATTGTAAACTTCAAAAATTTTATTGTGAAATGTTAAGGATGGAGTATTCTAAAAAATTTTAGGACAAAATATCCTTAAAAATAGTAGAAACAAAATTTTATGATAGAGTATCCTTAGAAGGGTAATTCAAAAATATCAAATCTTTAAACAAAAGTATTTAAAATCATTCTAGCTAATACGATACAAAGTTATAAGTATAAATCATACCACAAGGTCTATATAGACCTAAGTTATCATAAGTACAGAACCTTTGACGATCCTTGTAGAAATAAGCTAAGGATTTCGAATCCATAAGTCTTGATCTTCAAAATGAACTTAAAAAATCTGTTGCAAACAACTTATAATATAAACTGGGGTTAGACCCATTAAGCTGGGGACAGGCCCATAAATAAACTGGAGACAAGCCCGTGCAACTGGGGACAAGCCCATGAACTGGGGACATGCCCAAAAACTAGGGACAAGCCCAAACTGGGGAGAAGCCCAATATACGGATGTTAAATAGGGACTCGTCTAAACCGGGATTTAGCCCAAACGTGAGATAACGTGAAAACGTTATAAACCGGTGGTATGGTAAGTCTACCATAAATCGTAGGATCCTCCATATAGCCTATGACAACGAAATTGTCAGCCACTAAGCGTGTACTGGTCCCGCTGCCCCGGACTGTACGTTGGATAACGTGCGTTACAGGCGAGAGTGTAGAAACTCTAATTCATGAGAAAGGTGAAAACCTTTAAACCTTTGGGGATATAACCATCGGGAGTCATATCCAATCATGGGCTAGGCCAACCTCTTGATCATCAAATATGTAGTTATAACCCTGCATTGATACTTAAAACTTGGAAGAAACAAATTGTTAAGAATATGTTATTCTTTAAGTAATAATAAGAAATTAAAAAGAATAAGTGATCAGATAGATATTACCAATTCTTGGGATCCTCGATCCTTCAAGGATAACGGGTCAGCAAAGGATACTTCATCCTGATCAGAAGAAATACCTCTTGAGTTGGATAGCATTCTATGCTCTTGGTAATCTGTTGCGTTTCATGATATGCATTTCATGCCTCCGACTCGATTAGATAAGGACCATCGCATTTGGGTGCTAACTTCCCATCAACCGAATTGGATGTGTTTTGGAAGGCTTTCCTCAAAACTAAATCTCCTTCTTGAAATCTTCTGATCCTTATATTCTTGTTGTATGCCCCAGCTACCCTTTGTTAATAAGCTGCCATTCTGATCTTGGCCAGGTCTCTGAGTTCTTCAACAGTATCCAAGTCTTCAAGAAGAATTTCTTTATTGGCCTCAAGATCACGGATGCTTGTTCTGGCCATAGGAGCCACAATTTCTGTAGGAATTACTCCCTCTAAGCCAAAAACCAATGAGAAGGGTGTTTAGCCTGTTGCATTCTTGGGTGTTGTCCTGTCAGCCCAAAGAACATAAGGTAGCTCTTCGGACCGCTTTCCTTTCTTGGATTCTAGCTTCTTCTTCAAGTTGTTGATGATTACCACAATCACCTTCGTGAAAGTCTTTGAGCCCCTCTTGGATTTTAGGATCCTCGATGCACCTCAAATATGGACCTGCAAGAGATTTCATGTATAGCATATCATCTAATAAAATATATTGTGATACCTTAAGTTTGAAAGATTTGGGATTCTCCATGGCTGGAATCTCTCCAGTTTGAATGTACTTCTTGATTGGGAGGATCCATGATCCTTGATTATTAGAGGATACCGGATCCTAAAGTACAATTTCTTTGTCATTTGTTATCTCTCCAACTTCTTGTTCTCCTATTGCTGGTGAGAGGACATGAATGATTGGAATCTTCGTGTCTTCTGGGATCTTCAAAGATGAAGCTAAATTTGCCAAGGCATCTGCTCCGGTATTCCCTTCCCTTGGTACCTGTATAATGCTAAATAATTCGAAGGATTTTGCTAAATCCTTCACAACATCTAAATATTTGATTAGTTTTTCTCCCTTAACAGCATATGAGCCATTAAAGTGGTTAGCAATCAATAATGAATCTATATATACTTGAAGATACCTGATCCTCATGCACGTAGCTAATTGCAAACCTGCGATCAGAGCTTCATACTCTGCCTCATTTTTCGTTGCTTGAAACTCACAGGCTATAGACTGGGGTAATATATCCCCTTGTGGCGATTTTAGTAGGATACCCAATCATGTTCCTCTTACATTGGAGCCTCCATCTGAAAAGAGGATCCAAGGATCCTTGGTTTCTTTTAGTTGTTAAACTTCTAGATCAGCTTCCTTCTGTATATCACTGCTGAAATCAGCCACAAAATCCGCTAGTGCTTGTGACTTGATGGTTGTCCTAGGCTCATATTGAATATCATATGCAATTAATTTCACAACTCATTTGGCCATCCTTCCTAACAATTCTGGTTTTCTAAGCACATTCTTAACAGGATAATTAGTTCTTAAAATAATAGTATGAGTCTCAAAATAATGTCTTAATATAGTAGAAGCCATAATAAGTGCAAGAATTAATTTTTCTAAATGAGAATACCTGGCTTCTGCATCCAAGAGAATTTTACTTACATAGTAAACGGATGTTGTTCACCTTCGTGATCCTTCACAAGGACAACACTTACAGCATTACCTGAAATAGCTAGGTACAGATATAAGGATTCTCCATCCACAAGTTTCATCAGAGCCGGTGCTGAGGATAAGTAATCCTTTAAGGCTTTGAGTGCAGCCTCATGCTTTTCCGTCCATTCGAACTTCTTATTCTTCCCAAGGATGTCGTAGAAATCTTTCCATTTCTCGAAGGATCTGGAAATTAATCTATTAAGTGCAACTATTCTTCCGGTCAGTCTCTGGACATCTTTAGCATATTCAGGAGACTTTAAGTTAATGATGGCTTCTATCTGTTCTGGGCTTGCTTCTATCCCTCTTTTGGTCACCATATATCCTAGAAACTTTCCATCCTTAACACCAAAATGGCATTTTAACGGATTTAGTTTCATAATATATTGGTCAAGGATATCGAACGCTTCTTTAAGGTCTCTGAGGTGATCCTCAGCTCTTTTTGACTTCACCACCATATCATTAATGTAGACCTCCATAGTTTTGCCTAATTGATCCTTGAACATCTTGTTCACCAGTCTTTGATATGCCCCTTCATTTCTTAGTCCAAAAGGCATAGCCATATAATAGTATATGAATGTTGTATCCTCTTGGTCGGATGGTTCCTTCTGAATTTGTTGAAATCCAGAAGAAGCATCCATAAAAGTGAGCATCTCATGCCCTGCCGTTGCATCCACCATGGAGTCTATATGTGGTAATGGGAAAGGATCCTAGGGGCATGCCTTGTTTAAATCTGTAAAATCGAAACACACCCTCCACTTTCCATTCTTTTTTGAAACGACAACCAATTAGCCAACCATCGAGGATATTTAACCTCTCTGATCATACCAGCCTTAAGAAGTTTTTCAACTTCTTGTTGTATGATCTTGTTCCTCTCAGGAGCGAAATTCCATCGCTTCTGATGGACGTGTTTAATAGATAAATCAAGGCCTAACTTATGAGTAATTACCTCCTTATAAATACCTGTCATGTCTAAATGTTTAAAGGCAAAGATAGATTTTCTTCGCCCTAAGAAGGATACTATATCCTCCTCGATCTTGCTGGGGATACTGGATCCTAGGAACACCTTTACATTTGGATCCTCAGGATCCAAGGATACTTCTTTAATGTCTTTTTCCCAAGCTTCTAGAACGTCCCTAGGCTGTTGTTGTGGTTGCTATGCTACAGTTTGCTTGGTTGTCGGCTTCATTGATGAAGAATAGTAATTCTTGGCCTCCACCTGATCACCTTCTATCCTTACTACTCCCCAAGGGGTAGGGAGTTTAATGCATTGATGGTAAGTAGAAGCCACCGCCTTCATCCCATGTAACCAAGGCCTGCCTAAAATAACATTGCAACAAGAAAGGTTATCATTAACACAAAATCTTTGTTAAGAATTTAACCCTTCGATGTATATTGGGAGGTTAATGTCCCCCAATGTTTTCTTGGTGTCTCCACTAAAAACAACTAGCACTGATGTTCTTGGGATGATCTCTGAATCTGGTATGTACATCTTCTGCAGGACATCATGTTGGACGATATTGACCGAGCTTCCACCGTCGACCAGGATCCTGCGTACATAATGGCTAGCAATAAATAAGGTAATGATTAAACCGTCATGGTGAGGATCCTGAATGCTCGATTTATCTTCTTTGTCGAAGAATATCCTTTTGTCAGTGGTCAAGGTGTTAGATATAACCGGTCGGTCCCCGCTATCTAATTTGATTTCCTTGGCGAGCCTCTTAACTGCAGAGAAGGAAGTGCCGCATATGTCTGATCCTCCGGAGATGAAGTTGATCATACGGGCATCAGGTCCGTCATGAAGAAATTCCTGGATGCTCGTCTTATTTTCTTCATTAAAGAAGATCCTCTTGTCGGTTATTGAGGTAGTGGGAATAAGTGGTCTTCCCCCATCATCCAACTCAGTCTCTTTGGTAAGCTTCCTCATTGTAGAACAGGAAGTTCAAAATATGTTATAGTATCTAGAGACGAAGTTGGTCACATGCGCATCGTGGTGGTGGTGTTGCTTTTTGTGGAAGATCTTCAGGATCCTAGATCTTGGATTTTTTTACTTCCCGAGAGCTCTTTAAAGTGGCCCTTGCTCAGGAGGCATCCAATTTCCCTCCTTAAACCAATGCAATCGTCCGTCATATGGCCAAAATCTTCATGGAAATCACACCACTTAGATTTGTCTCTAAAGGTGGTTGGCTTCTCGTTCTTACGGGGCCACCTTGCTCTCTCCCCTAGATCCTTCATGGCACAAATGAAGCCATGGGTATCTACGGAGAAACAATACTCAAAGATGCAGGGATAGTCTTCATCATCATCTCCTTCTCCGATTGCTCGTACGTTTTGATTGTTGAACTTGGTGTACGGCTTCGAGTTGTTGTTCCTGTATGAGGGTCCTTTATTCTTGTTAGGGGATTCTTGTTTTGTCTGAGTCCCCAATCATTCTTGGATTTTTTTTTCGTCTTCCAGCTGTATAAACCTTAGTGCTCTGTTCCTTACTTCATCTAGAGACGTGCAAGGAGTCATCACAAGATCATCATAAAATGGGGAGCTCCTCTGAAGTCCCATCTTGAATGCTTCAACAGTAGTAGCCATGTCAAGATTCGAGATTTCCAGAGCTTCCCTGCCGAACCCCGTAACAAAATCCCTAAGGGATTCATCACTAGGTTGCATAACTCGGTACAAATCACTAGTTAACTTCTCAAATTTCCTACTACAGGAAAATTGACTGTTGAACAAGTTAACTAAATGAGAAAAAGAGGTAAATGAAAAGGGAGGAAGACTTAGCAGCCATTTTAATGCTGATCCTGTCAGTGTGGATCCAAAGCCCTTGCATAGACAGGCTTCTTTGAGTCTCTCAGGAATAGGATTTATCTCCATCCTTTCTCTGTATTGTGCCACATGCTCCTCCGGATCAGTGGTCCCATCGTAAGTCTTCATGTTGGGGGTCTGGAATCGCTTTGGGATTTCAGCATCACAGATAGGTGGAGCAAATCTGGATAACTTGTGGCTTCCCTCTGGTATCTCGGAGATTAGACGTATCACCCCGGGAACATTGGATATCATATCCTTGAGCTTTGGTAGTTCCTTGGCCATAGCTTGGTTGATACCTGCATCCTGCATGGAACCATGGTTAGCATCTAAGGGTATATGATCATAGAAGTTACCTCTTTGCTGGGTGAAGGTCGGCATCCCGGATGAGTAGTTGGGATAAGAAGAGTCTGCCACAGGAGTTGGTCCTCCAGAGGCTATGGTCTGCATGGGGATTATGTCCCCTTCATGGACTTCGGAGGGTCGTTGATGTTAAACTCCTGAGGATCCTTGATTCTGAAAGAAGGATCCTTGAGGTTGGGAATTATAGGATCCTTGGTGATATAACCCAGGGGATCCTGGTTGAAGGATGGATGATCCTTGTTGGAAGTATGAGGATCCTTGAGTTTGCTGACCCATGGACCCCTGTTGAAGGATAGATGATCCTGGCTGAGACAATGAGAATCCTTGAGTCTGTTGACCCATGGAACCCTGTTGAAGGATAAATGATCCTGGTTGAAATAGCGAGGACCGTTGAGTTTGTTTACCCATGGACCCCGGTTAAAGGATAGATGATCCTTGTGTGAACTGAGCCATGGATCCTAGACTGGTGAAATCCAGCATCCTGGGCATCAGGGGAGTGTGATCCTCTGCCGGTCTCTTAGTCTTCTTGAGATCTTCTATCTCACGAAGGATCTTCTGGTTAGTGTTGTACTGCTGCTCCATGTATGCTTTAACCTACGAAAACATAGATGAAACATCACTGTTATATTAACCACCGGCGCAGCAGCAACGGTTTACGAGCTCTAGAAAACTGGTAGTTGTGTCTTGCTCCCAGCAGCAGCAGCAGGTCGTGGTGCTCCCGTGATTGGCGGAGGCATCGGTGGCAAGGTTCTGGATGAAAGAGGAACCGAAGATGGCATGGTTGACGAAGCAGAGGTTGAATGAGAGGCCATTGATGGTGATATGGGTATGAAAGGTTGAAAATTGATAGGAAATAATCTGGATTATAGCACCAATTGCCCCACGGTGGGCGCCAAAGTGTTTTGGATAAAAATCTGCTAAGGATAATGTATCCAAATCTATAATGTGAGGTCTAGTGCTAAAACGATAACAGTGATTAGGTGAATGAAGTAAAGATGAACACTGTGATTTGTTGCGAGGAAAAACCTTTTGATCTTGTTCATATCATAAGAAGAAAACCCCGGGTGATGATAAATCGTCAATCACCAATTTATTAATCACAAAAAAGGTTGCAAGTGTTTGGAGATTACGATCGATGTTACAAAGTAAGCTAGTGTGTAGAGAGAGTTATCGGTTCTGCTCTAGCGTGTGTGAGAGTACAAGTGATTTTCTAATCGATCATATCTCGATGTTTATAAAGAAAAATACACGTAACAAAAAGTCCTAACTATCCGCCACTCTTCCATAACTCCTCCAACGTTCCTTGACCACGTGCTGGGAGCTTCCAGTAGCGAATTTTAAGGTGGACTCAGTCTTAGAGTCATTGCATTCATTGAATAATAACCTACACACATGAAACAAATGTTAATAATACCAACCTCTGAGGATCCTTGATCTTCGGCATGGTTCTGGAACTCTTCAGGAGGATAACTGATCCAGACATATCTTCAAGGATAACACATCCCCAGTATTAAAAATATCAGTCCTAACAATGAGTATCAACAGAGAAGCAATACTCGGAAATACTTGGGTAGTCCTCATCATCTTCTCCTTCTTCAACTGCCCGGACATTTTTATTGTTGAATTTGGAGTACGTCTTTGAGTCATTGTTCCTAAATCAGGATCCTTGTTTCTGGTTAGATGACTCTTGTATTTTTGGAGCTCCTAACCGTTCTTGGATCTTCTTGTCATCCTCTAGCCATATAAATATGAGTGCCCTGTTTCCGACTTCATCTAAGTCCTGCATGGAGTCATCACAAGATCGTCATAAAATGGGGAGCCCCTTTGAAGTCCCATCTTGAATGCTTCAACAGCAATAGTCATATCAAGACTAGGGATCTCTAGGGCCTCCCTGCCAAATCTTGTAACAAAATCCCTAAGGGATTCATTATAAGGTTGGATAACTCTATACAAATCACTAGTTAACTTCTCAAATTTCCTACTACAAGAAAATTGGCTATTGAACAAGTTAACTAAACGCGAAAAAGAAGTGCCAAAATAGGGAAGAAGACTTAGTAGCCATTTAAGTGCAGATTCTGTTAGTGTGTATCCGAAACCCTTGCATTGACATGATTCCTTAAGTCTTTCAGGAAATGGATTGATCTCCATCCTCTACCTATATTGAGCCACGTGCTCTTCCGGATCAGTGGTCCCATCATACACCTTCATGTTGGGGGTTTGAAAGCCTATCGGGATCTCCGTATCACATAAGGGTGGAGCAAATCTGGACAACTTATGGCTTCCTTCTGGTATTTCAGGAATTGGACGGACCACTCCTGGCACGCTGGATATCATATCCTTAAGCTTCTGAAGTTCCTTAACCATAGCCTGGTTGATACTTGTATCCTGCATAGAGCCCAGGTTAGTGTCTATGGATATATGATTATACATGTTACCTCTTGGTTGATTGAATGTTGGCATCCCAGAAGTGTAGCCATGATTAGAAGCATCTTCCATGGTAGTTGGTCCACCAGAGGCAATGGTTTGCATGGGGATGATGTCTCCTTCATGGACCTCTGAAGACCTCTAATGTTGAAATCCTAAGGATCCTTGAATTTGGGAGTTGAAGGATCCTTGGTGATACATTCCAGAGGATCCTGGTTGAAGGAACGAGGATCCTTGAGTTTGCTGAACCATGGATCCCTTTTGAAGGATAGATGATCCTTGTTGAAGGAACAAGGATCCTTGAGTTTGCTGACCCATGGACCCATGTTAAAGGATAGATTATCCTTGCTGGAAAATCGAGGATCTCTGATCATGTTGACCCATAGACCCCTGTTGAAGGATAGATGATCCTTGAGAAAGTTGAGCCAAGGATCCATGAGTGGTGAAATCCAGCATCCTTTGGCACCAAAGGAGTCTGATCCTCCAGTGGCCTGTTGTTCTTCTTGAGATCTTCTATCTCACGAAGGATCTTCTGATTAGTCCTGGTTTGCTGCTCCATATTTGCTTTAACCTGTGAAAACATAGAAGAAACATCATTGTTAGAGTTAATCACCGAAGTAGCAACAATGGTTTTCGAGCTCTGGAAGATTGGTAGTTGTGTCTTTTTTCCAGCGGCAGTAGCCCTTGGTGCTTCCGCAAGTGGAGGAGGCGTTGGTAGTGAGGATCTCGGTGGGAGTGAAACTGATGAAGGAATGGTTGATGAAGCAGAAGATTGTTGAGAGGCCATTGATGGTAGTGTAGGTAAATAGATTGAACATTTATAGGAATAATATGGATTATAGCACCAATTGCCCCACGATGGGCGCCAAATTGTTTTGGTCAAAAATCGATTAATGATAATATAACCAAATTCGTAATTGTGAGGTCTAGTGCTATGATGATAATAATGAATATGTAAATGAAATAATGATGAAAACAAGGATTTTTACGAGGAAAAGCCCTTGATCTTGGTCGGATCGCCAGCACAAAAACCCCGGCTGATTGATGACAATTGTCTATCACCACTTTATTAATATGGAAAATAAGGATACAGGGTTGGAAGCTTTGATTAGTGATTACAATGATGTCTAAGTGTATGTATAATGCTAATATCGTAGAGAGCAGAGTGTGTATGTGTATGATTGTGTCTAAACCTAGCTGATCAAGCTTCTATTTATACACGAAATATAATAAGTAAATCTCCTATTTTTTAGCCACTAATCAAGCCATTCCTTCCATATCTTCATATCTTCATAACATCGAGGTCATGAGTGCATAGGGGGATGATCATACTTATTGAGGAAACCATGCACGTAATCTTTTAGCAAGTAAGCAAACAAACACACAAATCTATGTAACAAATTGTAGTTTGTAAGTAATGAATAAACGACATTGTAATATTGATAGATATATATATATGCTACCCCCAAAAGTAATAATAAGGTAAAAATGGGGTGTGAGAAACTCACCTTTGAGATTGAAGACAACTTGAAATAATAACCGAAAGCGCATTTTAGGAAATTGAAACGATCGAACCTCACAAACTATAATTAAAAAGGAAATACAAAATTTGAAGACTAACTATCAGGATTATAAAATTTAAATAATATTAGTTTTAGAAATTATGCATTATTTTAATATTTATTTCATTAACTTATGGAAAATGGGGACTTGGGGATTTTTAATGAGTATTACAAAAATGAATAAAGTTTATATAAATCATATGATGTTATTAGTTGAATAATGATTTGTAGATAAATAGTTATAACTTATTAATATAAGATTAAATAAATATATTAATAACAATTTATGATTAAACGTTTTTTTTTCAAGTAACATACTTAATTTACTAATTCTTAAATGTTTTGCATGAATTCCTTTAAAGAAATTATAAATATTAGTTTATATTGAAATAAAATAACCAATAATTAATTTACTCAATTATTAAAAATAAAGATATGAAGTATGCTATATCTATTGTTTAATATTTTAAATAAAAGAATTTTTTATAAATCATTTTATTTAAAAGAAAGTTTACAAGTTTATGATGATCAACAAATAATAAGATTTAGATAAATATATATTCATGCTTGTCCTTGTAAAATAACTAGGTTTGATCCAAGATTTAGAAAAATCATAGTGTTTATTTTGGATATCCATGATCATAATGATTCTTAAAACCAAAATATAAGATTTTTATGATAATATGATAATGAAGAACAACTTATAAACAAGTATAAACATTCAAGATAAATATCAAAACAATTGCTATAAAATGCATGAAATGGTAAAAACTTACTTGTTAGTGCTCTTCACCTTAAGAAAAAAATGTATTGAGGTGTGAAAATAATAGAGGGTTTTTCCTCCTTTTATAGTAAAAATTTAGAGTTGTTTCTTATGGAATTAAAGAAATTAAATCAAGTTTAATATAATTAAAACACAATTTAAAAATAGTTTAATCGGGTATTCAAAAGATTTAACTATTTAATAAACTTTATTTAATTAAAACATTCATTAGTTTTTATTAGTAAAGTTACATAATATACAAAGATGATGATAATGAATAGTAGTAGTAGCGGTAGCGGCAACGGCGACAGCGGCAGCAGCAGCGGTAGCAATAAGTTAAATAATAATTCTAGTAAATTGCATGGGACATGTACATAAATATTTGATCTTGATTATGAATGTTTTAAATGAGTATGTAATACTAAAAGGGTTGTTTAAAGTATAACTGCATAGAAATGATCACATAAAATACATTAACGAAAATTGATATTAATTAATAATATTATAAAAATATATAAATTTAAATAGAAACAAAACCGAATATTTAAAATGGGTCGGGTTTTCGGTTTTGAAAATTAACGAATGTTACATGTTGGCTAAGAAGGAATGTCGAGCGACTGCCTCCAAGGCACGGGAAGTGGCTTGCAAGAATCAGAACGCTATTCTTACGGCTCCTCGGGAGAAGACCCGCCAGAAAGAATCTAACCTCGCAAGGGCATTGGAAGTCAATACGGCGCTGGATAGTCAGGTCACTGTTCAAGGTGAACTGATCAAAAATTATGAGGAGTCTAAGCTGCGGAAAACACAGGTAGAGGACACGGAGAGGCGCGCTCAGGAGCTCAAAGAAGATAACATAAAGCTTGTGAAGAGCTATAATGAGCTGGAGGTGAAGGCCAAACAGTCTGAAGAAGAAAAGCAATGGCAATGACTCAGAGCTTGCCGATGGTTAGTAATTTTAGCTTTCTTTTAAAAAATTTCTATCTTTTTTCTTGGTTCCTCATTCTTTGTTATCTTCAGGTTATTGAGCATTCAAGGATGGGCCAGAGCTTGTAGATTATCTAGCATTACTTCTGAATGCCTCTTCTTAAGCCTGACGCAAATTCAGTTTTGTGGAAGGCGTTGAATTTATGAAGAACCAGCGGCCACTTGAAGAGCATCCTTTGCATGTCCATGACCTGGAGGTTGAATACAGCGAGAAATTACAAGCTTTGATGAGCTAACCTTTCCTTTTCTAGATGCATTACCGGATTTTTCTTCCAAGGAAAATGGCGTGCAACTGCTCCGCGATTACCTCTACGGCCCTTCAGAAGAGAAGTCAGAGACTCCTCCCGATCCTCAAGATCAAGATTAATCCCAACCGCCACTTGAATAAAATATGGCACGCACACCACCTTAATAGATATTGAGTTCTCAGACCCAAGGAATGTGTATCTCACACGCGGGTCATTATGGTGCATATTCTAACTAAATGTGATGACACTCAGGCTATAATGGAACGCACATCATTACAACAATATCATATTCAAGCCAAAAAGATAATTTTATCTTTATAAAAGTAATTGGCATGCAAGCCTTCTTTATGATATCAATCAAAAAAGGTGATAGATCAATTTTTTAAACAACGGCACGCAGACCGTAAATAAAGTTCAAAAAAAAGGCACGCGTGCCTCTTTCTTTGACACACGGGTAATTAAATATAACACCTTTTCAATTGTGCTACATTCAAAGTTCGTGGAATCTTAGTTCCATCTATTTTCTCTAGCTTGTATGCACGTTTATTCAATACTTCTTTGACTTTGTAAGGTAAGGCCCAGGTTGGAGCTAATTTTCCTGAAGGCTCATGTACGTGATTCGTTATTGCGGAATACAATTTCTCCGCTTCAAAATTGAAAACCTTGACCCTTGAATCATAATATTTCTGGAGTTAAAGTTTGTAATTACTCTCTCTAATGAGTGCTAATATACGTCTTTCTTCCGGTAAATTTAGGTTAAGGCGCGGTTCTTCAACATCGTCAACAATGGAAAGCGTTCGTGTGAATGGAATCCCAATCTCCGAGGGGATCATAGCCTCAATTCCATATGTAAGGCTAAATGGTGTTTCTGAGTTACTCGTTTTCTTTTGAGTTTTATAAGCCCACAACACATGTGGTAACTCATCAATCCAACCCGTACACTTGTTACCCAATCTTGCTTTAATCTCATCTTTGATACTTATGTTAGCTCGCTCCACTTGACCATTAGCATGCAAGTGAGCAACTAAAGTAAACACTTGATTAACTTGAACTTATTTCAACCATTATTTTAAACCACCATTCGCAAGTTGAATTCCATTGTCGCTAACTATTGATTGCGGAAAGCCAAATCGGCAGATAATGAACTCCCAGATGAACTTTTTCATGCTTGAGGCTGTGATAGATGCGACTGGCTTGTCCTCGATCCACTTGGTGAAGTAATCCATGGCGACTATTAAAAACTTTGCACGCCCTAGAGCTTCTGGAAATGGGCCCATAATATCAATCGCCCACTTCTGAAATGGCCGAGCAGGAGATAATGGTACCAACTCATTTTTAGGACGCAAAGTTTTCGATGCATGTCTTTTGCATGAATCACATTTGTGGATTTCATCAGCTGCGTCCACATGCATTCCGGGCCAGTAATACCCCGCATTCATCAATTCGACGACTACCATCATTGCTCCCACATGTAAGCCATAAATGCCTTCATGCACTTCTTGAATTAAGTAGTTAGCATCTTCCACATCAACACATTGGAGAAGTGGCCATAAAAAAGATCAGTGGTAAAGAATACCATCTTGAAGCTAAGAATTCAAAGCTTTATGGCGAATTTTTTGAGCCGCCATTTTTTCATCAAGTATTCTTGAAGACAAATATGCCATTAATGGTGTCATCCACGATATAACTCCTTTTTGAATGACTAACACTTGGTGCTGCGGAACCAATGGTAGATCAAGAACTTCAATGCGCATATCTTTGGCTCAGTGGTCAAAACTTGTTGATGCTAACTTACTTAAAGCATTCGTACGGTTGTTCTCACTGCGCTTGATGTGAATTACTTTACAAGATGCAAATTGAAGTATAAGCTTTTCACTTGAGAAAGGTATGAGGCCATAGTTTCATTCTTGGCTTCGTACGATCCATTAATTTTCCCCGCAATCAACATTGAGTTAATGCGTGCTTCAAGATGGCATACCCCAAGTTTCTTAGTAATTCGTAATCCAGCTAAGAATGCCTCATATTCTGCCTCATTGTTGGTACTCTTAAAACCCAACCTGATAGCGTACATGAACTCATGTCCTTCTGGATTAATCAACCTTAAACCCGCACCAGGTCCTTCCCCACTAAATGCACCATCTATAAACAAACACCAAACTTGATCTTCTCAGGTGATACTAGAGATTGTTGTTTGGTCAAACATTCTTTTTCTTTACTTTGCGGAACTTCAGTAACGAAATATGCCAAAATCTGTCCTTTGATTTCGGGTCTTGGTTATTACTCAATTGTATGCTCACCCAAATCAATGGCCCATTTTACTAATCATGCAGAAAACTCATGTCTGCTCAGCACACTCTTCAAATTTATCCCGTCAAAACGTTAATCGGATGACCTTGAAAGTATCTGCGAAGACGCCTTTCCGCGTAAAGCAATGCCAAGACCAATTTCTCTAACATAGAGTACCGAGTTTCAGCATCCGCCAGTGTTCGACTAACATAGTAAATTGGTATTTACACAGTTTTCCTGTCCGTTAAAAATACTACACCAATTTCTATATCTGATGCGGACAGATATAAGGTCAATGGTCCTCCAGCCTGTGGTGCGGACAGCTTTGGCAACTCCATTAAACATTTTTTCACTTCTAAAAATGCGTGCTCAGCTTTCGCATTCCATTTAAAATGTGATTTTCTAAAACAATTGCGGAGTGTTGAAACAAATGGAAATGACTTAGATGCATGATTAGCCAAACATCTGTTCAACGCCACCAGTCTTCCATTCAAAGTATGCACTTATTAAAGGGAAGAAGGTGAAGCATGCGAGCAATTGCCTGAACTTTATCTGGGTTGGCCTTGAAACCATCATTTGTAACTATTACACCCAGGAACTTTCCCTCTTCCGTACCAAAGTTACATATGCTAGGATTGAGTTTCATGTTGATTCTTTTCTAAGTCTGAAATGTTTCTTCGACGTCCCGCAGCATCTGATCTTCCTCGACACTTTTAATTATCAAATATCCATATAAACTTATAAATTATTCCCAATCTGACCTTCAAATGCATCATCCATCAACCGTTGATATGTTGCACCCACGTTTTTCAACCCAAAAGGCATAATTTTATAACAAAATGTTCCATGATCTGTTCGAAAGGCAGTCGTGTCTTCATCCCCAGCCACCATGTGGATATGGTAATATCCTTTGTACGCATCAAGGGAACAATGGAATTTAAAAGATGCAACGGCGTTCACCTTCAAGTCTATTTCCGGCAAGGGATAACAATCCTTAGGGAAAGGTTTATTTAAGTCTTTACAACTAATGCACATTTGCCAATTCCCATGGCACTTAGGAACTATGACTGGATTAGCAACCCAAGTTTGGCATTTCTCAGATCATCCCTGTGTTTAACAAATCTTGGACTTGCTCATTCATTGCTTTCGTTTGGTCTGGACCCATCTTCTGCTTCTTATAAACAATGGGGTGAAGGCCGGATTAACCCGCAGTTTATGTTTCGCAATTTCCCTTGGAACACCCATCATATTTGCGGGTTTCCAGGCAAAAACATCCACATTCTTTGTGAGCAAATGTTTCAAAAATGTTCACACTATTTCAGAAATAGTGGGCCCAATTGTCATTGTTTGTTCTGGAAACTTTGGGTCATCGTCCATTTTTCAAGTTCAGTACGTTTGATCAGTTTTGGAAATTTACTTGGCTTTGAACTTTCAATGGTGAAACAATGCTTGTTAACATGTATGATTGCTATACATGTGCGTGTTGGAACTCCCACTGCACCATGTGCGGTAGATGGGTTAGCATTGAAATTACCAATAGCTTCCCGACCCCAAATTATATCATGTTTCGACCTCGCGGGAAGTACCAAAAACTCCACATCTTCTGTCCGTGAATGAATCCCATCACTAAGGGTAACTGGAAAGGAAATAACACCATGCTGGTGCATAACTTCTTAACCAAAACCAGTCACGGGGGCATGAATGGGTTTCAACCTCGCCTTATCTTTTTCATCAAGCTATTCAAAACACTGCTCATACATAATATCGAACGTACCACCTGTATCAAAGAAGACGTATCGGGCCACCTTTGACTCTTGGAAAGACTATCGGCTCGCCTTATCTTTGTCATCAAGCTATTCAAAACACTGCTCATACATAATATCGAACGTACCACCTTTATCAAAGAAGACGTATCGGGCCACCTTTGACTCTTGGAAAGACTATCGGCTAGCTCTTCCAATCATCCTTTGACTCTTGGAAGTTTTCATCTTTGGATCATGTGAACATTCAAATCTTTTACTTGCTTTTTTGGCAGACCATTATTTACCTGTGTGGGTAGCTTGCGGCCCCCTGTCTAATATTCTTCAACAAATTTTTGAGTTTACCCAATTTTATTGCTTGCTCAATTTCATTCCTCAAACTCACACAGTCATCAATGTATTAACCTATGTCATTATGGAACAGACATTGCTTATTTGGGTTCAGATGTGCTCTTTGCACAATCGGCTGTGGTTTTTTTAAGTCCACATTAACTGTTGTTAAAATTTCTGATGGAGTTTTCGTCAATGGGGTTCACTTGCTATTACCATGTCCCCAACTACTATCTTTGTTCTTGTTACCAATTAGTGATCTTGCATCTGGCTACTTAGAAGTTTCTGCGGGAGGTTGACTTCGAGACCATATAGATCCCGGTACTGGCCTATCTGACTATGCATTCTTGAATTCCGCCTTCACTGTTTGTTTAGGACTATCAAGTTCCAAAACTCTCTATGTTGCCACAAACACCTTTGCGGTTGACTCAATCTTGTTACAGGTCTTGGACATCCCATCTCTTCCAGTCAAATAACGAATCAAAGCATTACTATGTACATTTTTTCTGGAATGTACCCCGCAACAAATCCACACTAATACCTCCAATATTCATACTCACATCGTTAAAAAGATAAATGAAATCGTCAACAGTTTCATTGTCATGTCCGATCACATCCAAAATCTCTGCGGGATCCTGCGTATGCTTTCTCTGTTGGCTAAAGTGTTGTGAAAACTTCGCAACTAAGTCATTCCAACTTTGAATTTGACCATCTGGCAAATTTTCATAACATTCGTGGGCTGCCCCAGTCGAGTAAGGGTAAACATATGACACCAGTATGGTAAAGTTCAATCACAACTCTACCAACCGCGGTAAAGTTGACCAAATGATTACTAGGATCTGTCAAGCCATTATATTTACCTAAGTTAGTTGGAATCATTACGTTAACTGGGAATGAGTTGTAGCAATCCGCGGGAAAAAATTTTACTTCTCAGTAAAAGCTACGGGTCGGTAAGGCTTGGTGATATCTTCCTCCGCGTCGCTACAGTATTCCGTGTGTCTGACAACCGCACGTGGGCGACTAGCCGCTTCCCGGCCATAAACTTGGTTGTCTTCACTGAAATAACTGGCATCATCACGACGATATGTGGATCCCTTCGACTTCTGGAAGCATGACTCTGGTCATATGCGGTTCTGTGAGAGAAACGTCGCGCAACCCGACGACCTCTGTCATGAATTTTGTCTTCTTCCACTTCCTCAGAATACGCCGTAGTCCTAACACTGTCATCAAATTGACTGTGAAAAACTGTTAGTGGAGGAGATGGAGATAAAGGATGATCATCTTCATATGTTAAAGTCCTTGCACGAACCCTCTCTTTAAGCAGCATATGCTCGTACTCAGCCACGAGTCTCTCTTGTTGTAGTTGCAACCATTCTTCAGGAGTTAGAACTTTTTTTAGATCAGAGATTATGACGAAGAGATCTCACAGGGGGAGAACTTCCAGATCTGGAATCTGACGAATCCTACGAGCCTCCATTTTCACTCATCCCGCATCAACAGGCGTAGGACCAATTAGTCCAGCGGATCGTCTTGTCACCACCGTAGATGACCTAACAAAATTCTATTATATGAAACAATCACCAAGGATAATGTGGAACAATAAAACTAATCAATCATAATCAAGCACACATATTCATGTATTAAATAAAACAAAACTGTTTACTGATTCGTAAAGGCATAAGGAAAAGCATAATCAATATAAAAATTAAACATTAACAGAGGTCGATAGCCTAGGTAGTCTATAATGTTTAGCCTAGCGTCGGGAAATCAACCAAAATAATAATAAAGGGAAACATGGTGAAAAACAGTAGAAACGAAATATTAAAGGCGATAAAACCCGTAGTCTTTGATCTTGATCAAATAGCACTTCACCGAATTATTCATTGCCTTCAAAACCAAGAAACTATGCAATTTTATGATCCAAGAAACTTCAAATTCGGCTATGGTTCGTAGGTGAAGATATGGATGAGCTTTTATTCCTAAATACCCGTACCCGTACCTGTTCAGTACCCATACATGTACTCGTACCTGTACCTGTACCTGTACGTGTCTATTGGGAACGGGTATGGGTACGTAAATTAACTGATTATAGGTACGGGTACTTCCGGGTACAGGTACGGGTATTACGGGTACTAGTACCCGTTTAGAATACGTAGGGGTTTTTATTATGTTTCCAACACTTATGACTTAACTTTCAAGCAGGATTTTCAAAACATAATATATCTTAATTGAATAAGTTCATTCTCAATTTATATGTGTATGTTCATATATTGTGTATTCGTATATTTTATTTCATGTATATGTAATCGTGTATATAATTAAATAAAATATATTAACTTTCTCTCTTGTTTTTATATAGAATTTGAGGAAGCAATAAACTAAATAAAATATTTTAGTTTTGGTATTAGGTTTTGGTTGCGATATTACGATTTTGGTATTATAGATAATTGATTGTCGGTATCGTACAGTTACCGTTACCTAGTTTAGTGGAAATTCTTTTAAAAAAAAGAACAAAGAGGTATCAAAGCGAGTACCGTGAAGAAGCACGTACCTAAATCCGAATTGGTTAGACCGATGAATCCACCAGGTATGGATTATATAGTAGGAAATAGCTTAACAGAAGTTCGGATCTAACAGCTCTAATGACAATAACCTGCAAAACAAAACCACCGTGAGCTCGTCACGAGAAGGACGAGAGTAGCGGTGTTCCCGTAACCACCCACCGGTGTGAGAATAAGTACAGTTCTTAGAGAGAGATAGTACTTAAGTGATTGATGTAATATGTCCGAAGTGTGAATGAATACCTCATGATGATGAGTTAAGCATTTATAGCCAATGGTTAAAGGAATATGATTGGTGCAGATGTCCTCTTCCAGAGGATATTCTTTCTAACTGACTGGACACGTGGCATCACTTGATAGGAGATGACAGCTAGCCATGTGCATTGTTGTAACAAACCATCCAACTGTCCTTCTCTGATTGGCCACCTTATCACGTGCTCTTCATGGAAGGGAAATGTGACATTCGTAATAAAACGAGGTATACTTTATTCACTACGTAGCGAGTAAATGATAAATTGGTTAATTCGTATCGATTAAACGAGTAACCGACGATACTGATCATGACCCGTATATATACCGAGGGGTCATATATGAGTTATATATATATATATATATATATATATATTATCTATACTATATATAATGCATGAGTGATCGACATCTTAAATTTTAAAAGGTACAATCACTATTGCATAAATCATAATCTCTAATGCATGAAAATTTGAAAATTTATGGGTAATATAGTATTTTAGACATCTTGTACGGTTAATAATATGTAGTCTAGAAAATAATTACAATTATGATCCTTCAACTTCAGCAAAACTTTGTTAATTTATCAAGTTGTTTCATATAAATCCCTTATCCTTACCCATTTTTATGACAAATTAATTTAAATTTTTATTTCTTCTATATCTTTTAATATATTATGTTTAAAAAAACAAATTTACCATTGCAACATGGTTAATTTTGTCGACGTTTCCATATAAATTTTATTTTATTTTGAGGTGTTTATTATAAAGTACAAGTCAATTAAGCATAAGAGTACAACTCGAATATGCAATTATCCACATATTTACAGATTTAACCCTCTAATTATACTCAACTTTATGAATTTTAATTAATAATTACTCTTCCACCCCCTTAAGTTTACTCATATAGTTTTTAATATTTTTTCTTTTACTTGTTTTTCTTTTATATATATGAATATAATAGATTTTAATAAATTTCAAACATACAATCACAACATATATCTTTTTGTCGATGTTTCGATGTAAGATTTACCGAATATAAATGTGCATGTTATAAAAAAATGATTACGTGCTATTTAAAAAAAAAGGTATCAATTTGGTGAGTTTCGAACTTTCGATCATTTTTTCAAAATACTTTTTGTTGTTTTGGGTCAAAGATTGAGGACTTTGACAGGTCAAAACGTGTTCGAGTTATAACGGGTTGTAGGCCAAATGGGTTTAGGTCATTAAAAGAAAAGTTTAAAATTTTGTTCAGGTCAAAACTATCAATTTTGGTTATGGTTAACACATGTTATGAGCATATCGAATTCAAGTCATCTTTAAAAATACTTTTGGTTTTGGTTTGCGTCAAAACATTTATATGCAAAATGATTTTAGGTCATTTAAAATAATATCAATTTTGGCCCGGGTGCACATTTAATCTTTGGTCATTTATGAAGGTTTCAAAGGGCTTCCCAAATAACTGTGACTACCATAGTAGTTTGTTGTTCAGAGTGACATTGTGTATTTGATATGGACATTGAATCTTCATAAACAACCAAAGATCATTGGTGCAAAGTTACGTGCATGTTATAGATAATATGTTTTTTAATATATATATTTTATAATAATTAGTAGGTAACATGCAGTTTCTATAATAATTACTAGACAAACTTTTCGTGAACACAAGACTTAGTAAAGTTGATTTCAGGGGCTGACTTGGATCTACGGTGTAAATTAAAGGATGGGGCGTGTCACGGGAACGCCACCGAATAGTGAACCCAATGAAAAAAACTGAATTCGTCACTGGATGATGTTTTATTTACACATACGATGAGTATAAACAGTTTTTCCTAGTTTTATTGTCTACTATGTTCTTATGAGAGGTATATTTTGTTCAACCATATAGTATTATTGTATTTTATGTTATCTCATTTAAAAACTTTTGAGAGTTAAATTTATTCCTAAGGCCCCGGTCCCGGTGCCCTATTTTGGACTTTGGATTTACTAATAAACACAATTCTAAATATCATAGTGAATTAAAACTTTTCGCGGAATATAAAAACATCGACCATTCATTACAAACATTAAAATCTTGTCTTTAAACTCTCAAATTATATTAACAGAAAACATCATAACTTTTCTTCACCAGATGCCAGTCAGCTCAGTCCATATCATGTGTCCCCCTCAAGCCATCTCATTCATCCTATTTGCATGTGTGCATACTAAAATTCAGGTACGCTGAGTGAGTACTAGTTAATCAGGCAACATACATTACATTCATATATATGTATACGTGTCTGTAGATACATATTGCATATTTAACTTTCTTCTTCCATTCAAACATACACACATACATACATGAATGCATGCATAAATACATACATACATACACACTTCTATGCCTTCATACTTGCATTTTCTCATACTTTCATACTTCCATTCTTTCATACTTTCATACTTTCAAACTTTTTTGTTTTAGCTTACTTATACATACGCAATTATCTCTACGTTTTAAAGAGCCTTTCGCCCTGTAACCTTCGCAGATATTATTAGGGTCTGCAACCCTCTTACCTTCACAAATATTATTAGGCTCTGCAACCCTTTAACGTTTGAAGAATTTAGAAGAGTCCGCAACCCTTTAACCCTTCAAAGATCTTATTAGGGTCTGCAACCCTTTAACCTTTGAAGATATTATTAGGGTCTGCAACCCTTTAACCCTCGCAGAATTTAGAAGAGTCAGCAACCCTTTAACCTTCGCAGGTATTATTAGGGTCTGCAACCCTTTAAGCGTACAACCATACAAACCACTCAACCACACATTCTTTACCATACATGCATTATATATATATATATATATATATATATATATATATATATATATATATATATATATATATATATATATATATATATATATATATATATATATATATATATATATATATACAGATATTCATAAACATCTACATTTATACATTTGTTCAATATCGTTCATATATTTTTCATAAGACATTCATATAGCATATACTTACCACTTAAGATAAGTGTATTAACTAACACATATCAGTACACACATAGCCTCGAAAAAAATAACAACGAAAAGGGCTCGGTTCCTTTCAGAGTTACTGGTAATTCCTTTCCTTAACTGAGCACGGCTAACTTTGATGTTTATGTATGAAATCATCGAGAAGACCAAAATCATATCAGACGAACTCGGAATTGAGTGATTTAAGCGGCCACGAAACCGTCTCACCCTATTCTACAAACCCATCAGCTCGCTGTCACCGGAAACCGCCACTACAGTTGCCGGAAATACCAAAACAGTTGCCGGAATCTTCTATTTTGGTTGTTACGGTTTTGCTTATAAAAACCAGAATACCAAACTCTGATCGAAGATCTAATCGGTGAAAATCTTCATTTTTTATGCCATGAACATTCGGTTAAAATTTAGACCGATCTGATGGTTAGATCTCCGGGAATTAGCGTGTCTTTGTGGGCTATTTTCTCAAAAACGGGAATTGGAGAAGTGTGTGTTTTTGATGGTGTAGGCTATGGTGTAGAGATGGATGAAAATGGAAAGGATTAAGGTTTAAGGGGTATTTATACTCCCTTAAGTTCATACATAGACGATAAGGTGGTAAAATCAAAGAAAGCAGAGGATCACCTTAGAGACCTCGAGGAAGCGTTCAATATCCTCGACCAATATAACATGAAATTGAATCCGTCAAAATGCCATTTTGGTGTTAAGGCTGGAAAATTTCTGGGATATATGGTAACTAAAAGAGGAATTAAAGCAAGCCCCGAACATATTGAAGCCATCCTCAATTTGAAATCTCCTGCAAACACTAAGGATGTCCAAAGGCTCACAGGAAGAATAGCTGCTCTCAATAGGTTCATCTCAAGATCCTCCGAGAAGTGCAAGGACTTTTATGACATCCTTAGGAAGAATAAGAAGTTAGAATGGACGGAAAAGCATGAGGCTGCGCTTACAGCCTTGAAGGATTACTTATCCTCAGCTCCAGCTCTAATGAGGCCAGTGGATGGAGAATCCTTATATCTATTGTCTCAGGAAATGCAGTAAGTGCCGTCTTGGTAAAGGATCATGAAGGCGAACAACATCCTGTTTACTCTGTAAGTAAAAGTCTTCTAGATGCGGAAGCCAGGTATTCTCATTTAGAAAAGTTAATTCTTGCACGCATTATGGCTTCTTCTAAATTGAGACATTATTTTGAAACTCATCCTATTATTTTGAGAACTAACTATCCTGTGAAGAATGTTCTTAGAAAACCAGAGTTATCAGGTAGGATGGCCAAGTGGGCTGTAAAATTAAGTGCGTATGATATCCAATACGAGCCAAGAACAGCAATCAAGTCTCAAGCACTAGCGGACTTTGTGGCTGATTTCACTAGTGACATACAAAAAGAAGCTGACTTGGAGGTCCAACAACTAGAAAAGACTAAGGATCCATGGATCCTCTTCACAGATAGAGCATCCAACATAAGAGGAACAGGATTGGGGATCCTACTGAAATCGCCACGGGGGGACATATTACCCCAGTCTATAGCCTGTGAATTTCAGGCAACAAACAACGAGGCAGAATATGAGGCTCTGATCGCAGGTTTGCAATTAGCTAAGTGCATGAGGATCAGGTATCTTCAAGTATATATAGATTCATTATTAATTGCTAACCACTTTAATTGCTCATATGTTGTTAAAGGAGAAAAACTAATCAAATATCTAAAACTTGTGAAAGAATTAGCAAAATCCTTCGATTTGTTTAGCATTGATCAGGTACCAAGGGAAAAAAACGTCGGGGCAGACGCTTTGGCAAATTTAGCCTCATCCCTGAAAATTCCAGAAGGTACGAAGATTCCAATCATTCATGTTCTCTCACCAGCAATAGGAGAACAAGAAGTTGGAGAAATAACAAATGAAAAAGAATCGTACTCTGGGATCCATTATCCTCAAATAACCGAGAATCATGGATCCTTCCAATCAAGAAGAACATCCAAACAGGAGAGATTCCAGCAACAAAGAATCCAAAATCCTTCAAACTCAAGGTATCACAATACATTTTATTAGATGATATGCTATACAGGAAATCTCTTGCAGGTCCATACTTGAGGTGCATCGAGGGTCCTGAAATTCAAGAGGTGCTCAAAGATTTTCATGAAGGTGACTGTGGTAATCACACCGGAGGTAGAGCCCTGTTTTCCAGGATTCTGAGAACATGATACTTCTGGCCAACAATAAAGAGAGATGCAATGGAATATTCAAATAAATGTGATGCTTGTCAAAGACATGCAAACATCCTCCATCAGCCAGCAGAACCTATGTATCCTATATCCTCTTCGTGGCCTTTCATGAAATGGGGTATGGATATTATAGGCAAACTACCTAAGGCACTAGGGGGAAGAGTATTCATGCTTGCAATGACTGACTACTTTTCAAAAATGGATAGAAGCAGAAGCTTTTGCTCAAGTACGCGAAAAAGAGGTGATATCTTTCATTAAAAGAAATATTATTACTAGATTTGGTATTCCCTCGAAAATTATTTGTGACAATGGTTCCCAGTTTATCGGGAAAAGAACTACTAACTTTTTTGACAGTTGGGGCATCAAGATGATAACTTCTACTCCAGTACATCCTCAAGCTAATGGTCAAGCGGAGTCTAGCAACAAAATTATCATCAATAATCTGTAGAAGAAACTAGGATCCAATAAGGGAAAGTGGGCCGAAGAGCTACCTTACGTTCTTTGGGCAGACCGGACAACACCCAAGAATGCAACCGGCCAGACACCATTCTCATTAGTATTTGGCTCAGAGGCAGTAATTCCAACAGAGATGGTGGTTCCTACAGCAAGAACAAGCATCCGTGATCCTGAAGCCAATGAAGAAATCCTTCTTGAAGATTTGGATACTATAGAAGAACTCAGAGACCTAGCCAAGATCAGAATGGCAGCTTATCAACAAAGGGTAGCTGGGGCATACAACAAGAATATAAGAATAAGAAGATTTCAAGAAGGAGATTTAGTTTTGAGGAAAGCCTTTCAAAATACTACCAATCCGACTGATGGAAAGTTAGCACCCAAATGGGAAGGACCTTATCAGATTGAGTCGGAGGCAGGAAAGGGCGCATATCATTTGCTCACAATGGAAGGCAGCAGATTACCAAGAGCATGGAATGCTATCCACCTCAAAAAGTATTTTTTCTGATCAGGATTCAGTATCCTGAGAGGATATATTACCCTTAAAGGATCTAGGATCCCGAAATCGGTAATATTTATCTGATTACTTATTCTTTACAATTTCCTAGTATTAATTCCAAGATAACATATTCTTAACAACATATCCTCTCCAAGTTTTTAAGTAACAATGCATATTTCAATAAGAGGTTCAATGTCTAAGAGGTTGGCCACATCTCCTTTACATTCAAGGTACTATCCTATTTCTCTTGGCCTAGCCCACGTTTGGATATGACCCCCGATGGTCATATCCTCTAAGGTTTAAAGGTTTTCACCTTTCTTATAAATAGAGTTTCTACCCTCTCGCCTGGAGCGCACGTTATCCAATGTGTAGTCCCACCAGTACACGCTTAGTAGCTGACAATTTCGTTGCTTTCGGCTATCTGGAAGATCCTACGATTTATGGTAGACGTACCATACCACCGGTTTATAACGTTTTCACATTTTCTCAAGACAAAGGTTTCTAACATTTTCATGTTAGCTAAGGTTTATAATGCTTTCACGTTATCTTCGTTTGGGCTAAATCCCGGTTTGGGCGAGTCCCTAGTTAGCATCTGTATTTGGCTTTGTCCCCAGTTTCGGGCTTGTCCCCAGTTTATTATTTGGGCTTGTCCCCAGTTCATGGGCTTGTCCCCAGATTACACGGGCTTATCCCCAGTTTATTATTTGGGCTTGTTCCCAGCTTATTGGGTTTAATCCCAGTTAACACTATGAATGGTTTGCAACAGATTTTCTAAGTTCTTTGTGAAGATCAAAATTCTAAGGATCCAGAATCCTAAAGTTATTCCTTCAAGGATCACTGAACGTTTAGTACTTATGGTAACTTAGGTCTACCTATACCTTTTGGTATGATCTCTGTTAACTAATTTATGTATTATATTAGTCGCAATAATTTTGGATTTTTCAGTTTAGAAGGATATTCCCTTAAAGTTGTTTTATTAATAAAACTTTTTACTTAACTTTAAGGATACTCTATCCAAAAATTTATCCTTCAAGGATATTCTATGGTATAACTTTTATCAACTTTTAAGGATATCTTATCCTACTGTTTGTTATTTAAGGATATTCTATCCTAAGTAATTTTCATAAGGATTTTTTATCCTAAAATCTTTTAGTTAAAATTATTTTTCAAAACTTTTAACAATGCTAAAGTTATATCTAACAAACATTTACAAATAAACAACAAGCGAATAGTCAAAAGATTTATATTAATTTGAATAAGCCTCCAGGACATATCCAAAATTCTTAACCCGGACTTCACCATGCAAAAGATGGACCATCCATCCGGTTTAAGTGAATGTTACTAACAGTTTATAAGTGCAGGAAAATTAAAAAAACATGGGCAACAAAGGTTTCATCCCCACAAACAGAGGATCCCTCCACCTTTGTCATCCCCGCAGATTGTCTTAAGGATCATGGATCCTTTATCCTAGTTACTTTTTTTTATTACAAACCAAAGTTATTGTTCATGAAAACATCACAACATAAAATAAAACGGGCTTGGGCCTTTTCTTCTGTATCCTTCATCGCCCGTTCATGCGGTTGCTTCCACTTCCACCGTTGCCTCATTGCCTCCTTCAGCCTCATCCAGATCCTTCACAACGCTTGTTCCTGCTTCACCTGCATCAACCATCTCACCTTCTGCTTCATCCTCAGCTCCACCCAAGTTGATCAAGGCTTGCTTCCACTTCTTGATTTCCCATAAAGATTTGTCAAAGGACAGATCATTAGCCTCGGTCACCAGTTTGACTCTAGCTTCGAGGACCGACTTAGCTGCCCAGAACTTTGCCTTTTCAGTGGCTCGGTTGATCTCGTCCTGCATCTGGACTGCAAGTGTGGAAGCATGGTCTTCTGCCTGCTTTTTCTCCTTGGTCATCTTGGAGAGGGCCTTGTCCTTGGCGGCAGCTATGGAACTCATCGCAGCAAGGGTCTCTTCATACTCTCCAACAGTCTTTTCATAGTGGCTTCGAGCAGAATTGATGGCCTATACCAAGAAAACAGGATAAGTTAAGCAGGATACCGAGACAATGAAGATTAAAAGAATAAAATATCCTTACAGTCGAAATCATTTCAAGGAGCTGTTTCTCAGTATCAAAGGGGTTTTCTGGATCTGAATTCTTCTTCCTCTTGGATCCTGATTTAGTTCGAGTGGTGATTGGACGTGGCTCAGACAATGGAGTTGGTTTCGGGGTCTCTTTCTTGATAAACATGCAATCAATGTCCTCAAAGGAGAACTTAGAAACAGACTTTCCTGACTTTTGAGCACCTGTAAACAGCAATTCACAGATAAGTTTTCAAATATTTATATTTTTAATATTAAAAACTGTTATTCTTACTTGACATGATTGACTCTGATTTTGATCCTTGAAAGGCTTCTATGAACTTGGCTTAAAAAGTTCTGATTGCAGGATCCAGTGATAGAAACTTCTCAACTCTATCTTCAACTCCAGGTAGATCAGATAGCAAATCAAAATTCTCAATTGCATAAGCAATAAAGAATATTAGCGCAAGAATAAAGTATTCTACCTTGGTTACCTAAGTATCCTACATCCTACCCTTTGGTATCCACTTCTTGGGAAGATCAGTTCCACCCGAAATGGAATCCCTTTTTATGAAGAAAAATTGGTTCCTCCAGAGGGTACCATTTAGGGTAACTTTGGAAATGGGGGTCACTTGGTGAGGTTTTGATTTGAAGATGAAGCGTTTGGAACCATGGGTAACAAGATTGTACAGGAATGATAACTCTGCTAAACCAAACTCAATACCCTCCTCTACGGTTATTCTTTCTATGGTATGAAGGACTCTCCACAGCATTGGCATGGCCTGGATATAACAAATCCTTGTCAAAGTGAAGAACCTTGAGTGAAGTCAGGAAAAGGATATTTATAACCTATGAGAAACGGTTGGGCCGGAAAGCAAACCAAGTTTTTTGAAATGCTGTAGCTACGGGCTGAGGAATCGAATGGTCGGAAACTGTCTCGGCTGGAAAATGTGATCGGATTTCATCGATTTCCGAATTTGTGAATGTACAGATCTCTAAAGAAGGTGATTGAAGGATACCTTGCGAGTAAAGATCATCGGGGTCGGTATGGTTGAAAGAAGGAGAGGAAGAGGATACAGAAACAGTCAACATGTTGAAAGTAAATAAACAAGAAGAAAGAAGGATACCTGAAAGACGGTTGGATATGTGGTTATAAAAGAATTATGATCATCGCATATATAGGCGGCGTATAATAATGGTTAATAGATATTAACCGCTTGACACACGTCTAATCATCTTCTTTGTAGTAAGTATGAATTTCAAAATGACAGTTGTGTTCCACTATCACCCGCCATTTTGGGGGTAATTGTTAGTGCATGAATTTTATGTTGAGGATCCTTAATCCTTAACTATCTTATGGATAAATTATCCTTGAGATATGTATCAGGGTACAAAGGATCGACGATCCTCGGTATTATTTGTATACTAATGATTGTGTTTAGTATGGTGATGTGTTAGACAGGTATAACAATTTTAAGACGTGCTAGCATCAACTATCCTCATGGAGCATTCTTTAGCTGGAGTATGGATCCAGGATCCTTATTCAACATAGCTGTTAATGGACGAATTCATGTGAAGATTGATGTTTAAATATCAACAACGGCTCTTAGACTTGTTCTTCCTCTTATCTCGCTACTGGACTTATATGGCACGTGGTCAAAGTCATGGGAGTGGCTAGTGGAAGACTTGCGGAATATTAGGATATATTGTTATTTGAATTTCTTATATAATCGAGTTATGATCGAGTAGAAAGAAACATGTACTATCACACACACTAGAGCAGAAGCAATTAACTCTCTATACTCACTAGTTTAGTTTGTAACCTCGATCATAAACTCCACAACACTTGTAATCACCTTTTACTATTAATAAACTTGACGGTGATAGTTTTCACCGTCCAGGGGTTTTTTGTGCCGGAGATTACTATAATCACGTACCATCCGACCAAAGATTTTACATTGTTAATCCTTGACCGAAGCAATTCGACCAAAGATTACTTTGCTAGTTTTTTACCGAAGTAAGATTATCGTAATTAAGGGTTTTTTCCCTCGTGATCAAATCATCGTGTTAATCAAGATTTCGATTATACATTCACTATTATCGTGTTAGCACTATACCTCACTTGACAGATTTGGATACATTATCCTTAGCTGATTTTTATCCAAAACACATACATACATACATACATACATACATTCATACATACATACATACATACATGCATGCAAACATACATACATACATACATACATGCATGCATACATACATACATACATACATACATAATTCTATACTTGCATTCTTTCATACTTTCATACTTCCATTCTTTCATACTTTCATAGTTTCTTGGTTTAGCTTACATATACATACGTAATTATCACTACGTTTTAAAGAACCTTTCGCCCTATAACCTTATCAGATATTATTAGGATCTACAACCCTTTAACCTTCTAAATATTATTATGGTCTACAACCCTTTAACCTGCGCAGAATTTAGAAGAGCCTGCAACCCCTTAACCTTCGCAGATATTATTAAGGTCTGCAGCCATTTAACCTTCGCAGATATTATTAGGGTCTGGAACCCTTTAACCTTCGCATATATTATTTGGTTCTGCAACCTTTTAACCTTCGCATATATTATTAGGGTCTGCAACCCTTTAAGCATACAACCATACAAACCATGCAACCATACATATCTTTTCATACAACCATATATATATATATATAAACATCTACATATATCATCCTAACCTTTTATTCATTTGTTCCATATCATTCATATATCTTTCATAAGACATTCATATAGCATACATGTACCACTTAAGATAAGTGCGTTAACTAACACATATGAGTACGCATTTATGCACACAGACCCGAAATACATAACAGAGAGAAGGGGCTAAAAACTCAGCGGAGCTCGGTTTCTTTCAGAGTTACTGGTAATTCATTTCCTTAACTAAGCACAGCTAACTTTGAGGTTTATGTCTGAAATCACTCGAGAAGACCAAAACCATATCAAACTAACTTAGAATTGAGTGATTCAAGCGGCCATGAAACCTTCTCGCCCCGATCTACAAACCCATTAGCTCGCAGTCACCGGAAACCGCCGCTACAGTTGCCGGAAATGCCAAAAATGTTGTCGGAATCTTTTATTTTAGCTGTTATGCTTTTTATGTTAAAAACCAGACTTACCGACCTCTGATAGAAGATCTAATAGGTGGAAATCTTCATTTTTATGCCATAAACACGCACTTAAAATTAGAGACGGATCTGACGGTTAGATCTCCAGGAATCTTCATGTCTGTGTGGGCTATTTTCTCAAAAACGGGAATTGGAGAAGTGTGTGTTTTTGATGGTGTAGGCTAAGGTGTAGAGATGGATGAAAATGGAAAGGATTAGGGTTTAAGGGGTATTTATACTCCCTTAAGCCCATGGACCTTAGGCATATCTTTCCTTTTTATTCCATATTTAATTCCATCTTTAAAGCCTATTTAACCTTCCATCTTTATTATTTGATTATTTTCCTCTACTAATTCAAGTAAACTTTTCACTCATAAATAACTAATATATTAAATATCATTTTTAGAAATTTAGGGATGTTACATTATTTTTATATATATTGTCAGATGTCGACACAATGACTAAAGCCTCACTTAATTGGTATAGAAAAAAAAAGTTACATTTGATTATTTGTCGAAAAAAAAAGACCATGTTTTTTTAAAATCATTTGTTAATATTGTTTGCTATTTGTTATCTTTAAGATCTAACAGGGCACGGTTGTGGAGTGTAATATCAAATTTATTAAACCAATCGTGTAAGTTATCAACAAGAAATTTATGGTTAAAAAGTTAGATTTGTCGTTATGGCGTTAAACTACCGGACTACGGGTATAAAACTAAGTCTTTAGGATTCATATAATAATTGTAACGTACAAATAGAAACATTCACTTTTTTGAATAAACTATATCTCATCATACGTTTAAAAAGTTGTAACTACTAAAAATATGTTTAAACATATTGTCGTTTCCGCAGCATAGCGTGGGTTTACTATTAGTATTGGCTAACATATTGATATTAAGGCCCTAGTACGTTTAAAACCATTTAAACGAAAAAGGTTTCGCTTAACGATACGCTATGAGTTTAAACGCAATCGTTAACATCAAAACGAGTATTGTAGCAGCCGTCAAGCCGAAAAAGATTTATAGAACACTTATATGACATTAGGGGTGTTCTTCGGGTTCATTTTTTGGGTTTTGGTTTTTCGGGTCGGGTTATTCGGGTTTCAAAGTTTTAAATCATGACCCGAAACCCAACCCAAATCTCTCACGGGTTTTTCTGGTTCAGGTAATTCGGGTTTTTCGGGTTGGGTTAATCGGGTTTCAAGTATCCGATAAAACAAAACAAAAAACAAAAATAAAATAAAATAATTATAATTCTAAAATTAAAAAAACAATTATTCTTTCCTCGTAAACAAATAATCAACTAAAAAGCCAACATAACTTGATAAAACAATCCAAAAGAAGAGTAAAATTAACGAGAACCATAATCATCTTCAATCGGACGTGATTTGGTTTGTCGATTACGGTTGCTATCAAAATAAACGAAAAACATAAATTAACAATAAACAATCTATCTTTAATAGTTATAATGACAACAATCGTTTAGGACCAGATTCTGATAATGTTAGTGGCTAAGACTAAGCCAATTATACCTAAAAATATATTTAATTATAAATCTAAAAGTTTATTCGGGTTATTTGGGTTGACCCGAAACTTATAAATCAAACCCGAGAACCAACCCGAATTACTTTGGTTCGGGTTCGGGTTACCCTTTTCTCGGGTTCGAGTTTTTTGGGTCGGGTTAGTTCGGGTTCGGGTACGTGTTTTTTCGGGTTGGTTTCGGGTTTTGGGTAAAAGTGACAGCCCTATATGACATGATTCAAGAAACCCGTGAAAATATTTTGGGTTTTACAACCATTTAAAATGTTTTTATTATTTTGCAAAAATGAGTCGAAAAAAGTCCGTTTTCGCGTTGTTTTTCGCACCCAAATCAGTTTTCTCTCGAAAAACCAAACCCGAACTAAATTTTCGACTGAGATTTAAACGTAGCATGAAAACCGAGACATATTATAGAAGAGGGGGGGCCAAATGAGACCCATAACTTACGGCCGCCAAGTTGGAACCCCCCCCCCCCTTGATATTTTAACATCTTCTTGATGTTTCTTAGTCCATTTCACACTTTAAACACATCAATAGACCTGCTCTCTGCTGTTCTTCAATTTTCTCAGCCAAAATCCTAAGGTAAGATCAAATTTTATGAAGATTTAAACAACTTTTGATCATATAATTAACATATAAACATGTTTTATTTAGTATTAATCATGTTTAACCACTCAAAACCTATTAAAATGACCTAAAATCATGTTTTGATCTTTAAACATGTTTACATATCAGAACCATATAGATTTTTGACCAAAAACACAGATTAGAACGTTGATATAATTTTTTTAGAGTTTAAAAGTTTGGTTTGAAACCCTAACCGAAACCCTAATTAACAAGGCTTGATCATGGATGATTTATTCTTGGTTTTGTGTTATATGATATGTAGATACACTAACTTTATGACCAAGGACCTGAAAACCCGAACAGAAAGCTTAATCAATCGAAAAACCGACAAGGTATTACTGGTTTACTCGTTTAGGGACTGTTTATGCTTCCATTGTGTCGTGCTTTTGGTTAGACTATGAAACTTTTCAGGTACACTAGGTATCATATAAGTGAGTCCTGTTCAAATTTGGTAATTTATAGATAAAAGGAGAATATCTGGCGAATTTATAATCGTTTATTAGCGTTTATTTATAAACAATAGCTAACCTTCTTAACAATTCTGAAATTTGGTTTGGAACTCATACATGTGATGATAAGATCACGGTAAAATTTGGGATCATTTGGTGATGTTTAATACAGTTTGTGTACTTGCGTTTTAATCAGGTTTTAACAGCCAAAAAACGCGCAAAAATGTAATTTGGCCAAAGAATTAGGTTCTGGAAATTTTATAGGTGTTATGTTATGTTATTTTATCACTTAGAAAAGCTATCGGATTTTTCGAGAATCGTTTGGTATTAATGGGTTATTTATCGGTTAATTATAACACATAAAATGAATTTTTATTAATAAATAGTTAAGCATATAAATTCTAAAAGTATTTTTATAAAATTATACAAATTTTAATTAATTTTACAAAAACTCTCTTAATTTATATATAATTACATAAATAACTTTGATATTTTAAAGAATTAGATTATATATGTTTTAATAAAACCGGCAGTTTTATGTTTAACGAACTGACTGGTACCTCAAAATGTCAAAAGTTTAAGCTATCTCTTTGACCGGCTATCTCTCTTATTCCTTCCTGATTCGTTCCGGCTTCTCGTTTAAGCTTATTATGACTCGTTTTTCGCCCTTTTCAACCACGTCCAACTTTCGGAACCTATAAAACACAAATATGTTAGTATACAAATTCTAACTAATAATGAAAAAACTAATAAAATAATACATTAAATATACAAGGGAAATATAAAAAATTAACAGTTTATCACTATCATTATTAAACTTCAGTTAAGATTCATTATCACCAAGATGGTACAATGAAAGTTTAGCCAATAATAAACATAATGTTAATCATCAAAGTAATAGATACAAACATGATCGAATTGAAACAATCTAACCAATTTGG
Source organism: Bidens hawaiensis (assembly GCF_021521415.1). NCBI lineage: Eukaryota > Viridiplantae > Streptophyta > Magnoliopsida > Asterales > Asteraceae > Bidens > Bidens hawaiensis. The sequence goes on along the minus strand of NW_027496412.1, from coordinate 120,027 downwards.
ATGACTGATTATTTGATGCTAATGACTTCTTCCAAGTGCTTAATCTCCTTAATCTTCAAGGTTCTGGTGGATGGAATAATTCCCTTATTAATGTTGGTGAAAATAGGTGGTTGAAGTGGAGTAAATGAGGTTGTAAGGTCTATTGAATGTGGAAGATAAGCATTCAATTTATATATTGATCAGGTGCCCAAAACACGGTAGTGCTAAGAAAGCAAGACCATTGTGACATTTTTGTTCGGCAGCATCGAGTGCTTATTGTTAGATCGTGCAGTAAGGGAAAACACGATCGTATTAAGAAAAGCACGGTCATGGTGAGTCCACAACAGTCCAAATTTTTTCCTTTTCTCTTGTACTAAACAATGGGTGTGTTTTGGGAAGGCACGGTAATGTTTAGCTTCGGAACCTTCTATTTTGTTTTTTACCTCTTTTTTTTAATAACATGGGTGTGTTGAGGTTAACATGGCAATGTTTTGTCCTCCTGAATTTTATCTTTACTTCGTAAGCTCTAGACATGGTCATGCCTTGATTCACCATGGGGTGTGCTGAGTCTGTTTTCACTGTTTATCTCCGTTTTTCTTTAGTAGCTTGTTAAATTTCTAAGGGCTATATTTACCTATAGATAGAACTTATAACCGTTAGTGGTTAGTTATTCTGTTATAATTGCCGAAATTATGCTTAATTGGTGATATTTTAGTGACGAAAAGATGTATAAATTATTATACATCAATCTCCTGCTATATATTGTTTTTCACCTTTTAGACGTGCATCATGAATTCTTTTTTTTCCTTTCCTTGTAGATTCTTGAATTGTCATAAGCTTGCATCCTGAGTTTGTCTAGCTCATGTAGCTGCATGAATCTGTTTTACCCAATGGATGCAGATCTAGTTTGGCGGTTTTAAGTGCCTAATATGCTTTGTGTTTTAGCTCGACTAGGATACGGCATGCCTTTACCCTACACCGATTTGAATGGTGTTGTGCTTGTAGGAGTTTTGCATGCAGTACGAAAAGCCCACAAAGAGGTGTCTAGTTTCTCCGACTAGTTTCTACGGTTATAAATGACAGTTTTCTCCAAGATTCCTTCGATACCCCGATTGGTGATTTCTAACTGACCACTAGTTTAGGGGTGATAAGGTGTACCGAGTCGATGACGCACCCAGTATCTTGTCAATACTTTTTTCATTTGCGCATTGCAGAAGTGTGTTCCTTGATCGCTTATTAGTGCTTAAGGAATACAAAAACGAGAAAATAGTTTCTTCAGAAATTTGACCACCATCCTAGCATCATTCATGGGTAAAGGGTGGGCTTCAACCCATTTGGACACCTAGTCTACCGCAACTAGGATGTAGTGATGAACAATTGATGTTGGAAATGGTCCCATGAAGTTGAAGCCCCAAACGTCAATTACCGCAAACCTGGAATGGTCTTTGTAGCATTTCATATTCAGATGAGATGTTGCTAGCACATTGGCATGTATCGAATGACCGAACCATTAACGTTCATCTTGATAAATGGTAGGCCAATAGAAGCCAGCGTCGAATACTTTCTTTACAATTTCCGATGCTTCAAGATGACCTCCTGATGGTCCATGGTCACATTATTTCAGGATCTTACGTGCTTCATATCCATACACACATCTTCTAATGAGATGATCGGCTACTACGCGAAATAAGTAAGGACCCTCCCAAAAGTAATACTTGGCATCAAAAAGAATTTCTTCCTTTTCTAATTACTATATCAGTAAACCAAGGATGATCAGCGAACCAAGAATAATCTCCCAAACTTCATTTCTTTGAGAAAGATTCCACTGGCTTTGTAATTTACTATATTAGCTAACCAAGGATGATCTCTGTGACATTCATCATTTTTGAAAGCCAAAAACCGGAACCATTTTAAAATTTCGACATCTTTCGGATCTTCATTTATTAATAAAATGGTGAATTATTTTTGTATTTATGTTCATGATGTTGTTTAGGTTTATAATGTTGTTTTATTATATTTGATGTTACAAATTTAATTCTAAGTATTATATTATCTTTCTTTAATCAATTGAGTCAAAGACATTTAATGGGTTTAAAAATTCAATTAGTTAAAATCCATGATTTCAAGCCTTATGATTATCCTCTTGACTAGCCGTCAAATTAACTCACTTGACCTTGTTATTAACGATTTTGAGCTTATATAAAGTTCATTCATTCTCTATATTCCTTGCACAACTAATTTACACTCAAAATCATTCAAGCTTGACAAGTTCTCTTAAGTCTCAAGTTTGACTTTTAAAAGACAATTGCTCAAGAATTATTATTTTCTTTTTCTTTTTGATCCAATCCACGGGTATTGTTTATTTCTTATCATTACGCATAGCGATTGTTTCCATGATGAAAACCCAAACGACATTCATGGAGACATATCATCCTTTATAATCGGCTCGCTTATGTTCGGTTTATGAATTTATGTTTAAAAGTCAACTTTTATTTTAACAAACTAATAATCAAGAACAAACATTTTTTAACATACCACTTCATCTTTTTCAAATTATGTTACTCACAACCCCGACTCAATAACCGGGTTCGTGTCCGACCAAAAAACGAACCACTCGTTAAACTAGTTTTCTTAATTAATTGTTTGGTTGGAACAAAGCGGACTCATCTAAATTAATTAATATTTATTATAACCCATTTGTTTTTTTAAGACTAAAATAAATTAACTTAACAAATCAAATAACCAAAATCTTTTTTATAATCCCAATATAGAAAACGATTCACATTTATCGTACACATGTTAATATTATTCTTGCATATTGTTTATGATTATACGTGAACTTGCTTGCAACATGTTTACTGTTTTTATGGTGGAAGTTACGCAAACGCATACATATAATGGGAGAGTCCGACGGGACGTACCTGCGCCGTCTAACGTTACGACTTCGGTTGTTTACGTAAGGTGGTTCTCATTTAGCCGACTTCTATTCCCCGACTTCTGTGGCTTCGGCTAAATGAACGGGGGAGGACGACACTATTTGATTTCATTTACATTATGTTTGAATGTTTATTGCTTGACGATCGGTGAATCACACTTTTTATATATATTTATATACGCAAAAACTTATGAAAACTCACCAACATGTGTTGTTGACAAAATATATTATTGTAAACGTGCTGCAGGTTAATACGATGAAGTGACAGGACAAGAAAATTAGTTATACCTTAGGATTATTTCAATGAATAATATTTTCTTCATTTAGATGTGATGTTCTTTTTGTCTTATTATCAAACTATTTGTGTACTTGTGAAATTATGAAATAAAATAAATATATTGTCACTATTAATAGCGTTACAAGCTTATGAGTGATTTGTACGTTGCACTCGGGCGTATTCCGCTTAAAGCCGGGGTGTTACGATTTCCTTTATGAGTATATGCATAAAAAATTCGTAAGGAAAATTGTCATTTATTTTGACTCCCGTTGTTCCTTGTGAAGTTGGGCATTCCAGATGAGAAAGATGATCGGTCGCAACATTTTCAGCAGCCATCTTGTCCTTGATTTTGATATCGAAATCATGTAGAAGTAAAATCCATCGGATTAGACGGGGTTTAGCATCTTGTTTGCTGAACAAGTACTTAATCGCCACATGATCTATGTAGAAGATGGTTTTTGAAAGGACTAGATAAGAACAAAATTTGTCAAATGCATACGGCCTTAAGTTCCTTCTCGATAGTTGTTTAATTCTCCTGAGCATCATTGAGAGTCTTGTTAAGAACTGTCTTCCTTGGATAAGCAGATACTACCGATTTTTACAAGACTAGCTCTAGCGCTAGCTAAGAATTGTCTTCATAGGATAAGGGGTACAAAATTAGCTTCATCCATATCCAAAATCCCGAAGTCGACTAAAAAGACAAATTTGTCGATTTTCACTAACATGTTTTTAACTATGCCTCTTAGGTATTTCACTGATCTATCGGCTAGTTGAATGCTCAAATGGGATTTTTCCAAGTCCTAGCTTGGTGAATACTGTATAATGCATTAGGTTTATGGTAGCTCTTAAGTTTACTAAAGCATTGCTGAAAAACAAGTTCCTTATCAGACATGGATAGTGAAACTTACCAGGTCAGTCATTTTCTTCGGAAGCTTGTTCTGGAGAATAGAGGAGTATTCTTCATTGAGTATCATATGGGATAGCCTTCTAGCTTCCTTTTGTAGGATATAACTTCTTTCAAGAACTTTGTATATTTTGACATTTGGGAAATTGCTTCTATGAATGGGAGGTTAATATGTAGTTGCTTAAAGAGTTGTAGGAATTTGCCATATTGTACCTCCATCTTTTATTGTTTAAGGCGATCTAGATAAGGAATTGGTGGAACATATGGTTTCTCAGGTTCTTTGATAGGTTTAGGAGTAGTTGGGTTAGGTTGATTGTTTTGTGTGTCAAGAATCTCATTCACCTTCAAATTGGATAAATGTGACTTGTGAGTTGTTTGTAGCAGTTATGCAACTTCTTAGGGTTATAGCATTGGCTTGAGCATTGGGGTTGGTAATTGTGTTATTAGGGAGTCCTACAGGCGGTCTCTCAGAAAGTAACTGGGCTAACTGGCCTACTTGGTTTTCGATGTTTTGCAAAGATGCCTTCAGGTTCCTTAGCTCCACTTCATTCTTCATGAGTCGGTCTTCGGTCAATTTGTTTGAAGCGCCAGTACTTGTTGTGTGTTGCGATAGAACAGTCTCCGCTATAAATCCACCATTTGGTTATTGGTTGGCACTTGCACCTTGGTTATGGTATGGAGGTTTAGGTTGAGAGTGTTGGTTTTGATTGAAAGGCCATATATCATAGCCAGGTGGGGCTTGATTGTTGGCTCCATCCCTCCCGCTGAAGTTAGGATGATTTCTTCAACCAGGGTTGTAAGTCTTACCATACATGTTATTTTTTCGGCTTACGAGTTCTTCGATAGTCATACTTTTGTAGTATTTGACCTTGTGATCTCCCCACACGTGTCAAACTTTACCTTTGCTTTGACTAGATCAGACTAAAGCTGTTCAAATTTCTTTAAGAGGGCCTCAATGGTGTATGCCTTTGTGTGATGGTTTGATCGAGGTGGATATAGGCAAAGCTTTTCTTGGCAGTTTTTTCTAACATCTTGAATGCCTCATTCGGAGACTTGGTTCCGAGATCTCCACCAGCGACATGATCGATTGCTTGTTTGTTTTGACAAGTATGAGCGTCGAAAAATTTTTAGACTTGAAGCCACTTGTTCAATCCATGGCGTGAACATCGTTGAAGAAGGCTCTTGTATCTCTCCCATGTTGCATGTAGTGACTCATCGTCATCAGTCCAGAATCTTGTGATGCCGACACGATACTTGGCAGTTTTGTTGGGTGGAAAATATTTTAGAAGGAATTGCTCTACCATCTGATCCGAGTTAGTGATAGAACCGGATGATAAAGATTCAAGCCATTTCAAGGCGTGGCCATAAAGCGAAAACATAAAGAGTTTAATTCTAGATTGATCTTCGAAGCAATTTTGGTTTTTGAAAGTTCCACTTATTCAAAGAAATCGGGAATTAAGGATCTTCATCGTGAAGTACATGAAATTGGACAATTTTTAATCATATGAATTGTACTAAATTTGATTTCAAAGTTTAGAAGAATTTCAGGTGGTGCAACACTATTGTCAAAGCCGTCGAGTGTCGGTTTGCCATATTGGCTAATGTTTAGCCCATTGTTTAGTTCTGCCATCATAGGCTCCTCTTGGTTCTCCTCGGTTGTTGTATCTCCTTCTGGTTGTCCTTAACTCCTTCGGTTGCTATTTATGCCCGAGTGCATGTTCTTCGGTGAAAGTAGCGTTCAGGTTCGGAAAGTGGTGAAATGAGTTCGGGACTAGATGTAGAGGACATAGACTAACTTTTTTTTTTTGGGTAAAGGGTTACCCCGGTGATTCGATTAAAACTTCAACCAAAAAAAAACAAGTAGTATGACAGAGTATCATACTAGTTCATGTAAACGACATGCCAATTACACGAAAATACCCACCAGCCAAGCTAGACCCCCCAATTACAAAACACAACACCCTTCCACTATATTACATGTTACATAGTGAAAAAAAAAAAGAAAAACAAACAAAGACTCAACCATAGCCGTCCCCAATACCAGAAATCTTCCATTTTTGCCATACACGGTTCTTCGTTTCCGTATTCTTGAACTTTAACGTGATAATCTTCAAAGTTATGGTCTTCATAATCACCTCCCTAAGTTGACAGGGAGTTCTTCTATTAGACGTAAAGAGTCTTGAGTTGCGCTCTTGCCATATAAAATACGAACACGCTGCTACTCCAATCTTCTCAATAATAGCACTAGCCGAGCGATTGTTTGCTCGGGACACCATATAATCAACAATATTATTCCAGCTACTATCCACATGATCCATATCAAACATTGGTCTCATTTGATTCCACACCTGTTTAGAGAAAATACAATCAAAAAATAAATGATCATGTGAGTCAGGACCCCTCAAGCACAATGAGCAGCACATGAGATTCAGATTTGTCAAGCTTGTTGCATCCCACTCTTTCATTCTATCTTGCGTCTTCAACTTCCGTCCTGCCACATGTGAAACGCATGTCTCGGAATACACTGATTAAACCATACAATTTTTGCCCAATTCACCTCAGGTTGCCTCACCCGAATCGAATCCCAAGCAATAGCGGCTGAAAACGCCGTATAATCCTTTCCAAAAACTCGCCAAACCAAAGCATCTCTTTTATTTGGATCAATAATAGGTATTGGAATATTAATAAGGACTGGAAATAAATCATACCAAGCAACCGGCCATCTCCAAGTCCCAAACTCAACCAACTCAGCCACATTAGAGTCCAAATCAAAACCAGATCTAGCAATAATCCTTGGAGTAATAAAACCCCGTAAAGGGCTAAAGTCATTCCACCTATCACTCCAAGAATTCGTATCCATACCATCACCAATAAGTTTCCATATAAACGGTCTAAAGGTCTCACGGATCTTAAGGATCTTGCGCCAGCCCCAACTAACATTCCCACGCAACTGAGCCTCCCAAAAATTTCGACATTTCAGCTTGTACATTTGAACCCATTGAACCCATAATGAATTTCTATTAGACAAGATACTCCAAACATGGTAGGCCATAAGCACTTTATTAACATCCGTTAATCGATGAATACCCAACCCCCCCCCCCCCCCTCCGACTTCAGAAGACACACAGAATTCCAACAAGCTTTAGATTTATACTTACCCTCATTATCGGATCTCCAAAGAAACTGTCTCATCTTTTGTTCTAAATCTTTAATAATTTGAGAAGGAAGGATAAAAACTGAAGCCCAATAAACATGCAAAGACGAAAGAACCGAATTTACCAATTGAAGCCTACCCGCAAACAATAGAGATTTATTTTTCCAATCATCCATTCGGTTTTCCATCTTTTCAACCAGACCCTTACAATCCGAATAGAGAAATTTTGTGGAGATAAGCGGGACCCCCAAATAACGCACCGGTAATTTCCCTTACTCAAACGGCATCCAAGAAAGAATAGCCTGTCTAACCTCATCCGCCACATTCCCAAAGAAGACCGTACTATTAGCAACACTCGGGACCAAACCGGACACTTCTTTGAACTCCTCTAACGAATCCATAATAATTTTACTAGACCTTACATCACCCCTAGAGAAAAGGAATAAATCATCCGCAAAACACAGATTGATTAACCGTTGTTTCTCACATAAAGCATGAAACCTGAAGTTAAGATTTTGGCGAACAGCCCTATGGAGTAAAAGAGTTAGCACTTCCATCACCAAAGTGAAGAGATAATGAGACATAGGATCACCCTGCCTCAAGCCTCGTTTCCCATCAAAATAACCATGAATGTCTCCATTAATACAAATAGAGAACGAGGCGGTAGTCAAACATTCCATAATCCAATTAACCATCACATCATGAAATCCGAACCCAACTAGAATTCTATGAAGAAAATCCCAACTAACCGTGTCATAAGCCTTTTGAATATCAACTTTAAAAGCACATCTAGGAGTTCCTTTGTTCAAATGATAATTATGCATTAATTCTTGGGTAAGAAGGATATTATCTGAGATTCTTCTCCCCGGTATAAATGCTAATTGGTTAATACTTACCACTTCATCCAACCCCACCTTAATTCTATTAGAGATAATTTTGGTGATGCATTTATACAGCACATTACAACAAGCAATAGGACGGAAATCAGTAACAGATTTAGGTGTGGGTACCTTAGGGATAAGAGCAATGATAGTATGATTTACATCCCGAAGCATTCTTGTATGCATAAAGAAATCCCTTATCGCCCCACACACCTCATTCCCAACTACATCCCAAGCCCCCTTGAAAAACGCAGCCAAGTACCCATCCGGACCTGGGGCTCTATTATTCCCAATTGAGAAAATCGCCTGTTTAATCTCCTCATTTGTAACCGGTTTTACCATTTCATTAGCTGAACCCATAGACAATTTATTAGTAAATAGTCCATGCAGACTAAGATTATCTATATGACTTATTGAACCCAAAAAATTCTGATAGTGATCAACAAAGGCCTGAGCAACCGAGTTACCTTCAAACACCACCCCATCCTTATTTTTAACTCTTTCAATTCTCCCTCTATGGTTTCTACATTTGAGAGATCTATGAAAATAGGCCATATTTGAGTCACCAGCATTAAGCCACTCAATCTTAGCTTTTTGTTTCAAGAAACATTCTTCATCATACACCGCTTCCTCAAACTCCTTCAAACAAGCGGCTGCCATTTCACGCAGCTCCAAATCATTAGGGTTACCATCCACTTGAGATTGCAACAAATCCAGATTCGATCTTAAGATTGTAACTTTAGAGTGCAAATTACCTTGATCATATAAAAGCTTTCTCAAAGCTGGTTTTGCAGCTCTCAACTTTTTAACCACACAAATCATTTTATTTCCCCTTACCTTCTTACCCCAAGCCTCTTTCACAGCATCCTTAAACCCCCTCTAACCAGAAAATTTGCAAACTTAAATGGCTTAGGTTTCCATCTAGTAATTGACAGGAGCTTGAGAACACATGGAGAATGATCCGACACACGATAAGGCTGAAAAATCGCATACGAAGACCTAAAAGATCAATAAATTTCATGTTCCCCATAATTCTATCAAGTTTCTTTAAAATCCCAATACCCTTCTTTGGTTTTTGATTCCAAGTATAATGTAATCCCGAGCTATTGATATCCAACACCTCAATCTGATTTATACACTCCTTAAAGTCTCTCATACCCGTGTTAATTTTTGAAACACCTGCATAGCTATCTTCCAACGTGAGGGAGACATTAAAGTCCCCCAATATAACCCACGGTTTATCTTGTATAAACTGTTTTTGGATGCAGAGATCCTTCCATAAGTTTCGCCTTTCCATATAACAATTCTTCGCATACACAAAGGAACAAAAAAGCATTTTCTTATCAATCTAAAAATAAACTTGAGCATGCATAACCTGCGAAGACTGGGACAGCACCATTACATCGACAGCATCCGAGTCCCACCCTAGAATGATACGAGTACCTTTATCATAAACATTGCCATTAGAAGTCCACTCCCACTTTCTAAAAACCCTTTTGCACACATCAAAAAGACTACTAACATCCACATGCGACTCCAAAATTGCACACACTTGAAGATTATTTTCAGACATAACATGACGAACCACAGTTTGTTTAAGCGAGCAGTTCAGCCCCCTTACATTCCAAGCAGCTATACTACACATGAGAACCGTCTAAACCGGGAGTGCTTGCCCCCTCAGATAAACTATCATCTATTAGCCGACCCAATTAAGTTTTTGATTCTTTAAATTCCTCCTCCATATCTGAATCATCCTCAATAACCTTATTTTCCCCAACCTTCAAATGTTCCTGATTAACTTGTTCCACCGTATTGGTCTCAATATCATTCAGAACAGCAAAAGAATTAGCTGTTAAAACCTCCACCAAATCAACTGTAGGTTTAGCATTAGATGTACTCGGTTGATCCCTTTTCTTGACTGGCCTATACTCAAATCTTTTTTTTAAGTTTTGGGATCTGAAATCCCGGTTTATGTGCCGCCTTATTCATCTTTACCTCTTGGAACCCATCAGCATCAATCTTTTTATCCTTGACGTCAATCCTAGGCTGTTTAGGACAATTGGCGTCAACATTCCCAAACACACGGCAAGCATTACACTTTGGAGGTTTCCATTCATACTCTACTTTCATCGTTTCCCGAATATACCCATCCTCCTCTAACTTAGGAATAGCCACAACCAATTTTTCTTTTAATTCCTTCTCTGAGTCAAGCTCAATCATAGCCCTAGCATAGCTGCTTCGTCCCCAACTTTCCAAACACATAGAACTCGTATAAGAGTCAAGAAGTTTTTGATTACCCAGTTTTGTGGCCAATAGACTAAGCCCATCTTCCGTGTATGCAGCCAATGGAACATTATGGATCTTAACCCACACCGGAACCCTTTTTATGTCATCCTTCTTTAGAATAGCCGTTGGAGTCCAAACATTCAAAATAATAGACACATTACGAATCAGCCAAGGTCCTCCTTCAAGAACATTTTCCATTCCTCCCTTAGTCCTCAAACTTAAAGAAGAAAAATCCATTCGCATTCATCATAACCTTCTGCAATCCAAACTTGGTCCAGACATTCTTTACAAAATGTTCAATAACCGGAAAAGGTAATTGCTTACCAAGAAAGTACCCAAACAAAGTATTTGTAAACCTATCTTGCACCCTTTTGACTGTTTCCCTTGGAATAACAATATCCACATTATCAAGTTTCACAGCAGCCTCAAGATTACGGAAATTTACCTTCTTATTTGGACCACTATTAACAACTGATGCAAACGAAACACCACCTATTGCAGCAGCATTTTTATTATTATTATTATTTTCCAAAGCATCTCCAAAACTTACCTTACCATCTTCCATATCCGGATTTGAATCACTTGCATCACCATAAAGTTGTGGAGGCTGATCTTTCTTACGCAACGGGATATAAAACGTAGAATTCTCCATGAAAGAAACTGAAGATCTTGCATTTGATTAGTTTGCAGCCAACGACGTTTTTAAAATTCCCCTACGAGGAGGAATACCATCAATTTTTGTTACCTTTTTGGCTGAAAAACCATGATTCAATCGTTCAATGTTAATATCACTTGGTGGCCGATCCATAACATCACTAACACCTCTCTCCATAATCAAACACAGCCCATGCACAAGAAAAACGAAAAACACCAAAGAACCCTAATATAGAATGACGGCAGCAAGGAACATAAAAGAAAAGAACGAGCAAAGTTTAGAACTGAGGGTTATAGTCAAGGATTACTACCAATAAGGAATCCGAATGAACCCCAAACCCTAAACAAGATCGATCACAAGAAGAACAAATTTCAGCAAAGTCGCCATTCTAGAGAGAGAATTAGGACATAGACTAACTAGGAAAGTAAAACAATCAAATGGCCTAACTAAAACTGAGCTAAGATAACCAACTTATCAATTAGAAAGATAAAAATAAAAAATAAAACTAAAAATAAAGAAGATAGAAAAATTTTATGTTCTTTTTGATAGGTTTTTAAATATAAACATTGTATACAATGTTTAATATGGACTATTTGTAAAAATTCACAGTGTTTCCCCGGTAACAGCTCCAAAAACTTGATGTGTGTTGTGAGTAGAGTATGGAAAGAGCTTGTTGAGTCTTTCAAAAGTTTGTTCACACAAAGTCGAATTTTAAATTTATAAAAATAATTATTATCTTAACTAAACCACACACAAATATGCAAGTGTACCTATAGAATATGTAGTAAGTTATAGGTAAGAACTAAATATCGATCTATTGACACACTTGTTGATTTTCACTACTAAATCATTATATTTACATCATAGTGGTTTTGGGTTGATAAATAAGTTTTAAAGAGAAATTTAAAAGCATAAATTAAAGATGATATTTTTGGGTTTTTATATTTTAAAGAGATGATCAAGGATAAAAGTGAATCATCTTGGTTAAAACTCCTCTTAACTTGGTTTAGTAATTATTTGGTAAACATGTGATATAAGCTTTCTATGGTGATTAAATGTGGGAATAACGTGTAGTTTCTAAATCATGTTATTCCATGATAGTTAATAGTTAAGAAAAAAGTATGCATAAGTTCATGACATCCAATAAAACATCATTTTAGGTAAGCAAGTGATTTATAATAAGTATCTATAAGATAACTTCTTTAAAGATGAGACAATCCCCTAAATTACTAAGTGAATTGACCTCGATATTTTAGTAAAAATAACCTTTGTTTTATACTTAAAATACCAATTAATATTAGTTATTAAGTTGTAAAGGATTAACCTTGAATTATCAATTATTAACCCACACAACTCTTGAATAATTATAGAACTCATATAATAACCACCCAAGAGTTGTTTAAATATGTTATGTTGCACGCTCACTTGACAAGTAGATAATCGATTTAGTGGATGAATGCCAACAATTCGTTTTCACAACATTGTTAATTATTCCTCTTTTAAAATGATCAATTACCAATAATACTTCACTTAATCCATGTCAATATTAGGATTTATGTTTTTTTCTCAACCAAGCCCTTACAAGAATGGCAGTTCCACGGCTTATCATTAAGCTCGGTTAACGTTCATAACCAAGGCCTCACAAGACTAGAAATTCATTGGCTTATTTTCAAGTTTGGCACTTGGGGTATATTTTAAGAGTATTTTAATGTTCTTCATCAAATGATAATTGTAACATAACCTTTACTTATTAAAAATCGACTTGTTTAACTATTATTATACTACAGTTAAGATTCATTATAACCAAGATGATACTATGAAAATTTAGACAATAATAAACATAATGTAATCATCCAAGTAATAGATATAAACATGATCAAATTGAAACAATCTAATCAATTTGGATGACTAATCTTTGATTCTAATAACTTCTTCCACAAGCTTAATTTTCTTAATCTTCAAGCGTTTGATGGATGGGACAATTCCCTTATTAATTGTGGTGAAAGGAGGTGGGTGAAGTGAATATAATGGTGTTATAAGATGTATTGAATGTGGAAGATGAACATTCAATTTGTAGGCTGATCAGGTCATCAAAACAATGTCGTGTTTAGAAAAACACGGCCATGGTGACTTTTTTGTCGTGTTGTAATAAATGTTCATTGTCAGATTGTACAACAAATGTGAACATGGTCGTGGTGAGTTGGGCACAGCTGTGGTGACTTCCAGAATAATCAAAATTTGTAATTTTCTCTTGTACTTTCAGCATGGGGTGTGTTTTGGTTAACATGGTCATGTTTAGCTTCAGAATCTTCTATTTTGTCATTTTCTATTGTACTTACAACATTGGGTGTGCTTTGGTTAACATGGTCGTGTTATAACTTCTTGATTTTTTGTCTTTTCATCGTATGTTCAAGGCATGGCCACGCTTGATTCACCATGAGGTGTGTTGAGTTTTTTTCATCATTTTCTTCATTTTTCTTCATATATCAGCTCATTTTATTCTTTAGGTTTAGGGCTATATTTACCCATATATAGAAATTATAAACGTTAGTGGTTATTTATTTTAATATAATTACCTATATTAAGCTTTTTTGGAGATATTTTAGTGCTGAAAAGATGTATAAGTTATAATACATCACATCTCAAATGGAACAACACACAAAATCCTAGAGGATGAACTTGGAAAATGAACACAATAATGTTTCAACTAATCCATTTGAAAAGTAGTCAAAGGGTAACAAACATTAGAGAAAGAAAATACGGTAGTAAAGAGACAAATCTTTTTTGCACAACTCGTCGCACATCCTCGAATTGAAGAAGACAAGGTTGAAGATGAAAAGGAATTTGATATTCAAAAGAAAATGTCAGCATCTCCTCTTTCATCAATAAAGAGCGTGAAACGCTCAGATCACCACGATACATAACGATATAACCAAAACAAGTAATCATAGCTAACCTGAGGAAAGGGAACTAGCAGAGAAACCAGAGAAATTAGAAGGAAGAGGAACGATGAAGAAACAAATATAGGGTTTATTTTGTAGTAAATGAAGTTTGAAAACAGGAGGGCTCATCGATCACCCCCACATGTCCCAACGAATTTAAACTCATTCGCTGGATCACTTTCATAAGAGGCAAGCTACTCGACAAGACGTTTTGCCCAAGGTCATCATAACCTTCGTTTTAAAACACGACATGCGAAGAAAAGAGATGGAGTTTATAACAGAAGCGTGAAGCACCAGGTGCCAAAGCGAGAGCCCTTGGTACACGTGGCGAACATACTTACATAATTTTTATATATATATCACCGGATTTAAGCATCACGGCTCATAATCAAGCTACTATATTTAAGAACTATATATGATTTAATATAAAAAATACCTACACATACAACGTAAAACGCATATTGTATAACATTTATATGCTAAAAAAACCACTTCCGTACGAAATGGTGAGCGCCTCGACCTCGCTTTAGGTTGCTTTTTTAGCCTAAAAATCTCGTCTCAAGCTCGCCTTTTAAACATCGCTCGCCTTGACTAGCATAAAGCGAAGAGACCATCTTCTTAGCTCGCCTCAGGCACACTTTTTTTTTACCTAGATCATAACATAAAAACTATAACAATGCTCCACCTACCATATTCGGAACATAACTCCTAAGCCTAAACAAAGGTGTTTGGGCCCAAGACTTGGGGAACTTGTAGGAGATATTCTCGAATAAGCCCAATAGGCAAAATGGACCCAAGCCCAGGAGACAGAAGAAAAGGTCAACAAGGCAACACGGAAAAGGTGCCAACCATCTGTATGGGAGAGTATTTCAATGCACTCAGAAGCGAGGACAGGCAGTCAATACTAAGATCTGGTCCGCCTACTTCTCACCGAGAGTAAGGCGGATAATACTGGACAAGTACGAGGACTAATGTAAACTGTCATGCCAATTGTAACACCCCGTAACCGCAGCGGAAACGTACACGGGATGCAACAGACACATCTGATATCAACAGCATTGCTTATAAAGAAAATACCACTACATTAATTTATAACATATTACATTGTTGCGAGTTGCGTTACTGTCTAGGTGTTACACACATATATTACCAATAAGACATTAATAAATTCATTACAAAACATAGAGCAGCAAGCTTCCAACAGGTAGCACAGATAGTTAAGCACATATCAATCATTCCAACTTGGGCATACCTAGAAAACATGTAAAGAAAACGGGTCAACTACGAATAGTTGGTGAGTTTCACTAATTTAAATAAACACTGACAAATCATTTTAATAATCATTTATTAACAATATAATCATGCTGGGAACTATGTTACCCCAGAACATTTCCATTAACTTTCTGGGAACTATGTTACCCCAGAACAATACTAACCCCTGGGAACTATGTTACCCCAGAACAATAAATACCCCTGGAAACTATGTTACCCCCAGAACAATAATAACCCCTGGGAACTATGTTACCCCAGAACAATAATAACCCCTGGGAACTATGTTACCCCAGAACAATAATAACCCCTGGGAACTATGTTACCCCAGAACAATAATAACCCCTGGGAAACTATGTTACCCCAGAACAATAATAACCCCTGGGAACTATGTTACCCCAGAACAATAACACATGATAAACATTTTATATATTCTGTGCATCAGATCATATATATATAAATGTACAAGTATTTCCATACGATCGGTATGTACTTAAATCCTTTAAATAAGACATGTTTTCCGCCCCGGGAAAATATAATTAAAACAATACATTAAAAGGGGCTCGTGAAAACTCACCTTTTTGTGAGTCGGTGAGTAATATAAGGAACAGCTACGTGCCTGGATCTGTAATATAATATCTAGTCGTTACTATATAATTCCCATAACTTAAATACGTATCAATCGGTACATCTGGGAACATTGTTAACCCAGTACTGTACTCGATTCGGGGACAATGTTAACCCCCGTGACACTTCTAAGGACTCAGATTGTGACATTGCTTAGAGTTTGACAGTCAATTTAGTTAAAGTGATGAAATTATAGCTCGGTTTGACACCCCGTTTGGCCGTGGGGCCCGTTTCCGTCATTTCGGTGCCGGAAACGGTAAAATCGGGTAAAATTACCCAAATCATCCGAATTATTTTCGGATGATTTATTTTTACTTAATTTACTTAGATTTATGAAATAGTCCATTTTTAGAGTTTTCATGTACCAGTCAGCTCGCTTATGCGAACTTTGCCGGTTTACACGTTTTTAAGCTTTAAAAACTTGTTTTTATGTTCTTTTTAGCACAAATAACTACCCGATTAGTCTCGGGTCTTGAAATTTTGCACAAACTTAATTTGACAGTAAGGAATTTTGTAAAAATTTTCCAGATTTATTTTCTTATATTTACATTTATTTATCTATTTTTAAATTTTATTAAAATACTAAATATATCAAAAATACCAAAAAACTTTAGAAAATTCCCAAATTTTTCTGGGATGATATTTATCATCCTCATAACTTTCTGGAATTTTCCCAGATTTATTTTCCTATATTTACATTTATTTATCTATTTTTAAATCTTATTAAAATACTAAATATATCAAAAATACCAAAACACTTTAGAAAAATCCCAAATTTTTCTGGGATGATCTCTATCATCCTCATAACTTTCTGGAATTTTTTCCAGTATTTAAAACTTATTTTTCAAGCCATTTTCACCCAAAACCGAGCTAGAAAGCCCTAGAACTCGTTTCACCGAAAAGCCTACTTAGACTTTTCCAACTGAGCTCAAATTTTGTGGGTGACTTTTATATGTTATAAAAAGCTTATCTTAAATTTTCCGGAATTTTTCATCATGTTTTGCTATTTTTCACTATTTTTGGCCAAAACCGAGCATTAAATTCACCAAATATTCATCTTTTATCCAAAAATTACCAAAAATTCACAGATCTCATATTTTCATGTGTAGATCATCTCTGTGAAATTTCGTGACCCGACTCTAAGCACACGTAAATCTGTCCATTTTTCATAAAACACACGAAAACCGAACTATTTTGTGTTTTCTAGCTTTAGATCGCAAGGATCTCGGTTTCTAGCCTTTGCTAGCCGCTAGATACAACACTTACAAGCACATCAACACCACACCAAGCAAGTTATACCCACAATCAAGCCATTACTTTCCTAGTGTCGGTTAAAACATCAAAACAACGATTTTGACCGTAAAAATCCGTTCTCGACTCTTTCTACTCCTTTCTTGGACCAAGATCCCTTGTATAACATGTATACATCCCTTGATCATGCAAGAGTCGGTTCCATCTCGGGTTTTCACCCATCTTTCACATGAAAACTCATTTTCACAAGATTTTAACCGTAAAATTTCATTCTAAACTCTTTTAACTAATTACTTGGATCAAAATCCTTTGTATAACTTGTATACATCCTTTGATCACACGAGAATCGGTTTCATCTCGGGTTTTCACCCATTTTTCACATGAAACCTCCTTTTCTCAAGATCATAAAGTTAGAAAACAAAATTCAAGCTTAAAAACATATGTTATACCTTCAAATCTTGGTTAGAACTTGGGTTCTTTGGATTGAATGTTTGAAGGTTTGAAGGATTTGAGAGAGTTTGAGAGATTTTGTGATAGAAAAAAAGAAAAATGAAAGATAATATGAACAAGGGGGGTGGCCGGCCATATGTGGGGGTGTGGGGGGGGGCCCACATCTCAAATATTGTCCACACATTTGGATTACGAAATCCGGATAATGTTGTGGATAATCTGGTTCAGTTCGTTTCTCGTTTAAACTCGTAATTCGGCTTGAAACGAGCCTAAAATGGTTGTTTTTCGGGTTAAAATAAAATTTATATAAAACTGATTTAAAAACTTTAAAAACTTAACCCATGACATTAAAACATCATATTATTAATAATTACGCATCTTTTTCGGCTTGATTGATCGTCTCTTGCTTGGTTTGGTGGTAAAGGTTTCGTTTAGCGTACCGACGTACCATTAAATCGAAATCCTTTTTCTGTGCTATAATTTACTTATCCCGAAGCATTAATACTTCGTAAATATCACTAAACATTATATACTTCGTCTATAATGTAATTCCCGATTCGTTCGGGTTTCAATAATCGTTCATTGGTTAATTGTAATTCCAATATGATTCACTATATAATTGAGTATGATTCATACTGTGAACCATATATATTCGTATCAATGTGCTATAACTCATATATCAATATTAAATAACACGTAAATAGTATATTCCGGCTAGGGTATACCTGGAGTTGCCGGAATCGTTACACCAATACATGAGCGTCCCATTTAAACAAGATAAAGAAAAAGAATCCAATGCATTAACTCAAGAACATTTTACACACACACGCACACACATCTTTGAGAACAAGCATTTATTTTGAATAAGAACATTCCTTGCATGTGATATCTTGTATGAAATCCGTCTTTTATAGTCACATGTAAGCATATACACATGCGGATACCTTTCCTACCATGAAGCGCTTTAAATCCATAAAGCGATGGTGGTATGTCCCAGTCAAAACACACAATATCATGGTGTGGTAATGTCGGGCTGTTACAACAATAGTTTAGCTATGAATGAGATTTTAGTAAGGGTGATTGATTGACTGAAATAAATAAACCTAACTGGCAATTCAAAAATCATGAAATCAGATTTAAAGATTTGTGTCTACTCCAACACTCAAAAATCTGTTGTCCATTTATTCTCTCACTCACAACTACTTCTTTTCTATCGATCTGTATACTATAATAAGATAAAGTGGTTGTCAGTCGTGAAGCCTCAATTTGCAATACATTTCAATCAAGTTCTGTTCAAGTGGTGATTCAGTTTGCTGGTGCCAAAGCCCAACTAAAGGAATGACGGTTTTAACAAGATTCTTTAGAAAAGAAAGAGGCATATATGTTTTTTTACACTTTAGACCCCCGAAACAGTTGAGATTTGAGATGCCCTGATTGGGACTCGAAAGAGACATCCTACTCTTAAAAGTTAAAACCCAATTCATCACATGAAATCTTTAGGCTTTTATTCTAAAACTATAAATGGGTAGCCACATTTCCATTAAATTGGTCACACATCTAGGTTGACTCGAATCAAATCTATTATACTATTAAAACAAGGTTTCTTTCCAAAAATAACTTGTATTCCCATGTTTATTTTGCTAATAAAATAATTCAAAATTAAATTAAATTACAATCAACTTCAAGATTTCTCCTAAATATCATAAATTAAAATAATCACCCTCATTGATTTAATCGATTCCACATATACTTCATACCAATTTCAGGTCAAATCCAAATTTTCATAATACACTATTGTCACCATCTTTAATCTTCAGTTCATTCCAACCAAAAATCAACAATCATCGCTAGTTCCTTCTTCGCAATGGGTATTTTCGATTGTACTAATTATGTCTTCTAACTTGATTAGTAGAACCTTCAATTGATAAGGTTACTTTCTAATTCAATGATTTTGGATTAAAAGTTAATATGAAATTAGTTGATTGTTACATTCACTATTGTTTATAGGGAATCGGGCTTTTGGAATTTCTAGGGTTAGAGGACGACAAGTGTTATACATAATTTGATGTAAGTTTAAAGCTTTGATTCAATTATTGTTTTAAATTTTGATTAGATCCATTTTTAACATCTGAATCTCAAACATGTTTATGATATTGATCCCAGGATTTAAAGGCAGACGTGATCATTAAGGGTTATCTTATATATAAACCTTAACTAATTCATTCATATACATTATATGTTTATTAGTCTACTAAATAAGTATGACCTTTAATTTATTTTTTGCAGTTAGATAACATTCTAATGCACGTCTACAAGAATGCAAACACGACGCTAGGTACGCTTAACTAATCTCTTGAGGATCAGTGAATATTTTTATGTATTAGGCCATTCTGTGTGTTTCTGATTGCATAGTTGTAACTATTTTATATGTATTGTTCAGTTATACTTTATTCGTATCTAGCATATTGAAATTGAAGAGACTAATGTGTTAATGATTGATGAGTTTAAATGTCATTCATTTGGCATAGCTTCATGTATTGAATCTTCTTAATGTGAAAATTTAAAATATTAAAAAGAAAGATAAGCATAAGAACATTTAAATAGGAAATTTGGTAAGTAAAATGATATTATCAGAAAGATGTATCTATGGTTTGGAAACTATGAGTTTGTGAAGTAATATAGTCTTCAAATAAAAGTAAAACTTATGTACTTAAAAGTTAAAACTCAGTTTTGTTAAAAAATTTTGTTGATTTTATTAAGCTCTATACAAATTCCATTTAAATGGGTAGAGCAGAATTCATGGTTTCCGAATTGATGGAAATAAAGAATTCTCACTATTTATGCTATTAAAGTAATAATACATCGTTCAATAAACTTTTATATTGTCATTATATATTAAGCTGATTGTCACAACTAAGGTTGAAATGAAGTTAGGCAAAACTAGAAATTGTCAATTATTTTCCAAAAATCAGGGCAACATTTTTCAATTTGGACCTAACAACCTAAATATCTTAAACAAGCATTTTACTAATTCTAAAACCTTTTCGACAATTCCATATTAATAAATTCTATATTCTGAAACTTTTCATAGTTAATAAATTTCTAATTTAACTGTTTTGAATAAAATGAGTTTGATTCTGTCTGAGTTATGAACGGAATGAGTTTGGGTTTAAATAAGCTCTTTTAAAACAATATCAAATTTGTTCAGAAGTTATAAGTGTTTTTTTTCAAAAGTTATAAACGTAATTTAATGTTATGAAACAAGAATGCGACAAATGAAAGATGGGGAAGTGAAGAAAGAATGTAAGAAAAATTTGATGATCTCACAATAGACTAATAGTAAATGTGGTTTTTTTAAGACATAGTATGAATAGTTTTATATTGTAAAAGTTTTAAATTATGTTATTGTATCCGTGTTTGAATTTCTAAAGTCACAAGTAGAACTACAAACCTTATATATATATATATATATATATATGAGATATTCAGATAATTGTAATTTGCATGTTCATTTAAAGTTGTATAATTGTTTATATATCTTATTATCTATGTTATTAAAGTGTTTTTTTATTAGTTGTCATTTTTTTCTTTTAGACGGAATTTATGTAAGATAATCCACTAACTTGGCGATTATAATATAAATCCACAAGGCATGCTATCTAAATAATATTAAATTCATTTTTTTATTGTATTTTTCTAACCACTCGTATATCATAACGAGTTCTAACCTAGTATACTCATACACCTAAACAGGCCCGGCTATGGGGGAGGGCTTGGAGGGCTCAAGTCCCAGGCTCAGTCCCCGTTTAGGGCCATGGGTTTCTAAACGTATTTTGTATATTAATGCAGTTTCTAGGCCAACAATTTTAAAAGCTCACTTTAAGTTTATATATTTATTTGTTTAATATAATTGATTTATAATTTATTTTATATATATATATATTAATTGTGAAGTTGCTTCCCTACACTCAATTAGTTACTGTTCTACTGCGACAGCTTTTTAATGAGCAAGTTACAACCACCTACAGCGTCTTCGTATTGCCACCTGGGTTACGCGTGTCGCTCCTCAGTCATTTCATCCTGCAATCACACAGACGCACTTGATAGATTAACCCATTCTATTCTATTGCATGCTAATTATTCTATTGCATGCTAATTCAGATTATTTCATTTGGTTTTGTGTGTATTTCTCTACCGGTTACGGCGGTGCCCTCTTTGTTTTCCGCCAGTTGTCGCCATCGTCTTCGATTGTTGGTGACAGTGCTCAGGCGTGGAGAACTGATGGTTGTTAAATATAGGGTTTCTGAGGCTTTGTTTCTTTCATCTTCATCGATAGTTAATGAGCCCTTTTGTGTTATCTTCTTATTTTCTTTTGCTCTTATCTTTTCTGCAGCTGTATTACTAGAAGCTTCAGAATCGGAATCTGTACTATAGTCATACTTTGCCTTGCAGGTATGTGTCTATTAATAAGTTTTCTTTATATTGGTTTTAATTAGCAGGCTGTAATATGGGAGGGGCTGAATTGGTTAGGGTTCTGGTCTGGGTTTATGTGAGTAAAAACTAAATACGAAAGCAAATAACTAGGGTTTTGAATTGGATTATTTTAACTACCGATTCAACTATGTTTGACTAACACCCAAGCATCTTACATTGATAGTGGTAAGAGACATGGTTTTCAAGTGGGTTTTGTAATAAAATTCAAAATACCCGGTTTTTGGGTACAAACCGGACCCGGTTCCACTGGGTTCCCATATTCTCCTACCCGGTTTTTGACTGGAATCAAGAATGATAAACGATAATTAACGCACAACTTAGAAATAACCGACTTATATTATAACCAGAAAATATAACTCAAAAAACTGATTAAAATAACTTTGGTAGTGATGGTGTTGATTGTAGTGTTTGTTGTTGTTTTCAGCACTAACTTTGTACATGTATTTATACTAGTAACCCAACTTGGTCACCAAGCATAATATGTGGTCACCACTCAACTTGGCCACCAAGATGAACTAGGGCAACAAGGTCAACTTGGGCAACAAGATGAACTTGGCCACCAAGCATATGGAAGAATGTTTCAAAATACCCCTTAGACATTAACCGACTTGTTAAAACCTCTTAGGCCCGGTTCACCGACTTGTGACCCGGAATAGAAATTAATCCAACATTCACCCCCCTAATTTCTGATTCGGATTAGTAAGGTCTTCAACTCCAAGTAACTCGCGCATCTCCGTGAACTTGATTCTTGCGAGTGCTTTAGTGAGGATATCAGTTCGTTGCTCTTTCCAGCTAATATGCTCAACATCAACCTCGCCGTCGTTGTAGCAATCTCGGGTAAAATGAAAGCGAGACTTTATATGCTTTGTTCGGTTGTGAAAAACAGGATTTTTCACAAGGGCTATTGCGGACGTGTTATCAAATTTCAACACAACTTTTCGCAACGCTTCTCCAGTCAAATCGCTCAACAACTCTCGGAGCCATACATCTTGACATGCGGCTGCTGAAGCCGCCATGTACTTGGCTTCACACGATGAGAGTGCAACTGTCGCTTGCTATTGTGAGCACCATGTAATTAGAGATTACCGTAATAAAACATGTGCCCCCTGGTACTTCTACCATCATCCTCATCTATGTTGTGACTACTATCACTATAACCTACAGGTCGTTTGGGCCCGTTCTTCCCGTACTTGATCCCGTAACTCGTCGTTTTCTTCAAATATCTCAATAGGTGTCGTATTGCCATACCATGATATTCTCGTGGGCTTTGCATATATCGACTAACAATACCCGCAGAGTATGCCATATCCGGACGAGTGTGTAATAAATATCGTAAGCAACCCACTACCTTTCGATACTCGGTTGCATCGAGTTCGACTTCTTTCTCGGCTTTTGAGTATTGACCATGATCCATCGGTACTTGAGACATATTACAATTTTGCATACCGGTCTCCTTTTGAATTCTTTTGGCGTATCCTTCTTGTGTAATTATTATCCCGTCCTCTCGTTGGAATACTTCGATTCCGAGATAGTAGGTTAACTTCCCGAGATCCGACATCTCAAACTTGGCCACCATACCCTTTTTGAAAACGGAAATTATACTCGAGCTTGTATCTGTCACAAATAAATCATCCACACATACACGGCTACGATCAAAAAATGTTTCCCATCCGTCTTTCGGTAAACCGATTGTTCCTTCGAACATTTTTGAAACTTCATGTCTCGTAGGATGTTATCGAGCTTTGTGTTCCAAGCTCGGAGAGCTTGCCTTAACCCGTACAAGGTCTTTGACAACTTGTAAACTTTTGCCTCCTCGCCTTTTTTCTAGTATCCTTCAGGTTGTGAAACGAACACAACTTCTTTCAATTCACCATGTAGAAAAGCCGTTTTTACATCAAGATGGTGGATTTCCCACCCAATAGATGCAGCCAATGCGATTAGTAGCCGAACGGTCTCGATTCGGGCTACCAGGGCGAAAACATCATCAAAGTCAATCACGGGTTGTTGCACGTAACCCTTTGCAACCAACCTTGCTTTGTACTTGTTTATCGTTCCATCCGCGTTTCGTTTGATTTTGAACACCCACTTCAACCCGATACATTTTGCACCCTTTGGAAGTTCGACTAACCTCCATGTTTCATTCTTGTTTATCGAATCGATCTCGGTATTAATAGCTCAAACCCATTCTTGGTTCGACTTAGCCTCAAAATAGCTACTCAGTTCACCACTTGATGTAAGTAGCAATTGCTCATAGTTAGAGTCAACATGTAACACATAATCTTCTTGTAATCTTCTTGGTAAAACCGAGACTTGGGTTAAACGTATTAGACCCGTTTGAGCCTCATTATCACCCGAATGGACCTGTGACCCATTACTCGTCGACTGGACTTGAGAGCGGGTTGAGGAATTAGACCGGATATGACTTGGTTCGGGTGAGTCCTTGGACTCGGGTTGAACCGACGATGTAGGTTCAGAGCTTGGGCTACCCGGGTTGCTTCCAGACGTTTCTTCAATGGTGGGTTCGATTTGACCAGTTCCATTTTCAACCCCCCCCCCCAACAATAGAAAACATACCTGGCTCGTAGTCATTCTTCTCAACTTTCTTTACCCAATTCCACCCTTTGTTTTCGTCAAACACAACGTCTCGACTAACAACAATTTTCCGGGTGTTCGGATTGAAGAGACGGTATGCTTTTGAACCCGTCTCTGACCCGAGATAAACGAGCTGTCTTGACGTATCATCAAGTTTCTTTAGATGTACACTATTAACTTTAGCATACGCCATGCACCCAAATACTCGAACACGTTCAATAATCGGTTTCTTTTTCTTGAACCGTTCATATGGAGTATGGTCAACCAAGGCCCGGGTTGGGACCCGATTAATTAAAAAGGTTGAATGTCCGACCGCTTCTCCCTACATATAATTTGGTACCTGCATTGCCTTTAGAATACTCCGCACCATCCCCATTAAAGTTCTGTTTCGCCTTTCTAACAAGCCATTTTGTTGCGGCGTGTACGGGGCGGTTAAATGCCGAATAATTCCACTTTCATCGCAGAACCGATTGAAATCACGTGAAGTGAATTCTCCTCCCCTATCGGTTCGAAGAGTTTTCATTGGTAAACCCGCCTCCGTCTCGATTAGGGCTCTAAACCTCTTAAAACTTTCAAACGCTTCACCTTTTTCTTTCAATAAAAACGTTCACATATATCGTGAGTAATCGTCTATAATAACAAAGACATACCTATTACCCGAGACAGTGGATGGGGTTATTGGACCACACAAATCACCATGAACTAACTCCAAAGGTTGGGATGCTCTAAACGAGGATGTAGCCGTAAATGAACGCCTCGTTTGTTTACCCACCAAACACAATTCACACAACTGATTTTCGTGTTCAACATGTGGTAAACCTCTTACAAGATCCTTCTTAGCCATCGATTTCATTAACTCGAAATTGATGTGCTCAAGTCTTGCATGCCAACGCCATGCATAATCTTAGATCTTTGATTGCAAACACACGGGAGCTCCAATCTTTATTCGTATTTTGTAAAGTCGGTTTGCGGATCTCTTGACCTTCATGAGTAACCTCCCGTTCTCATCGTACATGGTCAGAAGATCGTGTTTAATCCGGATGTCACATCCGGACTCCGTTGCTTGACCGAGACTTATTATATTACTTTTTAACTCCGGAATGTAATAAATCTCGGTTAGAAAGTCTTGGTCACCCGATTTTCCTTGGAAAAGAATTGAGCCTTTTCCCTTGATTTGAACAAATGACCCGTCTCCGAACTTAACTCTCCCGGTTATGTTCTTGTTTAACTCTAAAAATACAACTGGTTTCCCGTCATTTGATTACATGTCCCATTATCCAAATACTATACATCATCTTCGAGCCGCTCGGTCTCGTATTTCTTTGGTATTAGGTTTTGTTCATTTAAGAACACAACTTGATGCATATACGCCGCATCATCAAAATTTTCACGGGCTTCGGTTTTGTTTGCTTCTTGACCCTTTTGAACTCGGTCAGGGAAACCGGATGCAAAGTGACCAAACTGGTCACATCGGTAACATAAAATCTTTGACCGATCTATCTTCACCCTTTCTTTTCCCCGACTTGATGACCCATGTTCGGTACTGGGGGTTCGGTATTGGCCATTGAAACGGCCTCGACCGCGACCTCGACCTCCTCGTCCTCGCCCCCCATTAGATTCAAAACTTCTATGACTTGATGAATCATATTTACCGAATAAAAGTTTACCTTGGTCACCCCCTTGAATTTCTTCTTTTCGGATTCGCTCCTCATAGGCTCGGAGTCGGCCTACAACATCTTCAAATCCCGTTTTATTGAGATCCAACACTTGCTCAAGCGAAGCAACCATTTGAATATACTTTGATCTTGGGAGACTTTTGAGAAACTTCTTTACCAACCTTGCTTCATCTATAACTTCGAGAGCTCTTGATTTCGAGGCAATGGTCGATAACTTGCCCGCAAAGTTATCTATGGAATCTAACTAGTTCATCTTCATATTGTCAAATTCCATTGACAAGGATTGGAGACGTGCTTCTCTAACCCGCTCGGCACCTAAATGTCGGGTTTTAATCGAATCCCACATGGCTTTAGCAGTTTCTTGATCTCCAATTTGCATGATCAAGGTTTCGGGTATGGATTGAAACAATAAGGCCATAGCCATGTCATTTTTGTCTTCATCAGAGACACCCGAGTTGATGGTGTCCCAAACTTTGTGAACTCTTAGGACTACTTTCATCCTCATAGTCCACACGGTATAGTTCGTTGCAGTTAACATTGGATATTGAACGGAAGATGGCCCGTTCTCTTTCCCCTTTGGCGGCGGCGGTGGAGTCGTGTCACCCATGGCTACTCAAACCCAACTTGTTTGAATAAAGTAACAATTGAACGAACTATGCGATCGACAATGACAACAACTTCTTTGGTAGATCAAACCAACTTGTTCTATCAACCACGTTAACAACTTCTTCGGGAAATCAAACCAACTTGTTCGATCGAAACACCTTCTTTGTTGCCATTAATTATCGCGTTCTTGAACCTGGCTCTGATACCAATTCAAGAATGATAAACGATAATTAACGCACAACTTAGAAATAACCGACTTATATTATAACCAGAAAATATAACTCAAAAAACTGATTACAATAACTTTGGTAGTGATGGTGGTGATTGTTGTGTTTGTTGTTGTTTCTAACACTAACTTTGTACATGTATTTATACTAGTAACCCAACTTGGTCACCAAGCATAATATGTGGTCACTACTCAGCTTGGCCACCAAGGTGAACTTGGGCAACAAGGTGAACTTGGCCACCAAGCATATGGAAGAATATTTCATAATACCCCTTAGACTTTAACCGATTTATTAAAACCTCTTAGGCCCGGTTCACCGACTTGTGACCCGGAATAGAAATTAATCCAACATGGAAGCGGTTCCAGTTTGTACCCGATAAAAAAAACCCGGGTTCCGTGTTTTAATACCCGATTTGTGCACTTATAACAGGACATTTGCTCTTTCACGAGTCAAATTTTAAAATATTTATGACTAGTGAATATTACTATTCAAAAAGTTGTGAATAAATGGAAGGTTGTGGTGAACACATTTTGGGTGTGAGGTTATGCATGTGGCCATGTCAATTGAGTTTTGTAATAATAAAAAAAATTGCTTATCACATCATAACGGAAGTGCAGGCCTTTGTTGCATATTTAAAATGGTATAAATGTATAAATGACAAAGAATGTGATTATTGTTAATTTAGGATTTTGGTATGTTTATGGTATAAACGACATCTTCAGTAGTAAAACTAATTTGAAAACGAGACCCAATCTGCAAGACATCGCAAGCCATCACATTTTAGATCTGTAACAAATCGTTAATGGTGAAGGGTTGGCCTCATTTTACTAGATTTAGAGCACTTTCAATCCTCAAACAAAGCTGCGACCGTAACAGAAAGGTACGCCCACATTTACTCAGTTATGTATACATATAATTACGTGAAATATTTATGACTAACTGATCTTTATCTCAGTTTACAATTTGACAGAATCCACTACACTCTTGGGAATTCAATCATTTGGGTTTTTTACTTTGCTTTAACAAGTATTATCCTTAACTAATTGATGTTTTTAATGTATATAGTATTAGGATCAGTAGTTTTAAGTTAAATGCTAATTTGATAATTTACTTCTTACCTTAGTACCCAATTATGTCTTTTTAAGTAATTAGAGAATCATAATTTTTGTGTGTGTGTGTGTGGGGGGGGGGGGGGGGGGTATGAATTACTGGAAACTTTGATGTACATTCATCGCTTATTTGCTGATGAGCAATATGATGTACATTCATCGCTTATTTTGGCTCAGAAACGAACAACAAAAAAAATCCACTTGATGAGTTTAACGACTACAGAGTAGGATGGAACATTAGTCAAGACTCATTATTAGGCTCTAAGCTTTTCTTTAATTTTAGTTATATGCATAAATATATTAATTATGTAGACTTTTAGTCAGATTCATGTGTGTATATCTTTTTTTGTTGTGGATCATACTTGTCTTATGATATTTTGTTTTATGCTTTCTATATTGACATGTACATCAATGTTATGTGAAACACAGTGCCTGCATCTTTGTTATCTTCATGAATAAACCTTTGATATTTTACTGTATACTCAGGTCACATTTACTTAGTTACTGGAGCTCCAAAGTTGCAGTGATGTTGGGCTGCATTCGATAAAGCACACAACAATGAGGCATTTGAATTGTTTTTTGTTGTTTTGTTTGGTGTACAGAAGTTGTACAAAAATGGCATGTACATCATTATTATAGGTTTAACTCCAACCATTGCAATATGTTAACTTTAAGCTGTTAAAACGTGTTTTATAACCGCATCATCAACCCTTCTTTAAAAAAAATAGTTTCAATGTTTCTATCTTAACTTTTTAAATGGTAATAGCGGCAATACCCAACACCAACTTGACGTATGCGGTAACAAACATGCTCTCGCCGCAACGCGCGATGGTTGGAATTCTAGTTTCGATTTATGAAGAATCTGTTTTGTTGACCTTTTTGTTACTATCTTTATGCTTTAAAATAGACATTTAAAGTTTATTATTAAATTCAGAAATTTCATATTTAATTAAATAATTAGTGACTGAATGATATATGATTAAATCAATTTATGTTAATGAAGTCATTGAATCAATTTTTTATGTTATTTTTTTTTTCAGATATCATGTCTTCTAAATCTAAACATGTATTCGGTAGAATATGACTGATGTGTTTAAAAGTGGTTAATAAACTATTTTGCTTTTATTGTAAGCTATATATACAAAGTCCTCTGAAATATAGAAAAGCATCATGAGTCGTTTTAGTATTTTAGTTAGATTATTTTGATAGAAACGGAAAAAAAAAATGTTTATTTTTATTGTTATCACACTAAATTATATATGAGGCTTAGATTTGTATTTTAGGGCCTTTCGTTTTTTATGTCCAACCCCACTTTTTTTTCTATATTCTCAGAGTCGGCCCTGCACCTAAACAACTATACAAATAATAAGTTAACTCATAGTTCTTTTCTAGCTAGAGATATATAAATCAATCTAGACCAAACTAGGACATTTTCCACTCAAATGTTATCTTCTATATTTTGATTTTCCTCGTTTCTTCAATTAAGATAATATCATATTTTATAAGAAAAAATACTAACTTCTAGGCATAACAGAGATTGCAACTCTTGCGTCACACACATGTCACGATTTTATCGTTTTTTCTTGATAATATTAGTTTGTTAGGCTACCGGAGTGGAGCGTCTAAAATGGACGATAAGATGACTAGTTTTATCGTCCGTCATATTTGTTTTTTTATGATTTTTATTATAATTTATGATATATATATATATATATAGAGGTGGGATCTAGAGAGAACTTCTTTAGAGATAACTAGATAACTAGTAAATAATTATTTTTAATTATTTTTATAAAATTATTTTTAATTATTTTTATAAAATTATTTTATGATTTTTTTTCTTTCCTCCTTCTAATAAGATGATATTGTTCCAAAAAAAACACGTCGATGTAATCCTTACATGCATTAATGTGTATTGTATATATAAAATAGTGTTTTATTGCATATAATACAACACAGATACATAATCTAATACACACTATTGAATATATGCAAATACGAAACTAATAATTGTATACAAAACACATTATTGCATATATGTAATACAACACTGACGTACATATGCACTATATCGATTTTTTTAATTTTTGTATATAGTATAACACTATTGCAATTATACAATACAAACAACTATATATATGATATTCAACACTATTTCAAATATCAAAATACATAATATTGCACATATGCATTATAAAAAAAGTCGATGTATTGCATATATGCATTACAACGTTAATTTTTTTTTTCATTTTTATATATTTTTGTGGTGAAGAATAATAACATATAAGAAGGATGAAAGAAAAATGTTTGAAAAATATTTTTTTAATTAAATTAAAAATACTTCATTATAGTTCTCTAGTTCTCTTCATAAAATGGAATTCTCTCATGATCCTCTCCATATATATATATATATATATATATATATATATATATATATATATTGGGTTAACGTACAATAATGGCTTATCATACATTAATTGCGTATGCGACCTTCTAGAGCGTTAGATTAAAAAACACGCGGTGGAAATTTCGTAAATTACCCAATAGTAGTTCGCGATCAAAATTCGTCGATTACAAATCGACTCTGATCCAAATTCAGAACTCGTCGCTCAATTTAATCCAATTTATAAACTCTAATCACAGCTTAAAGTATCAAATCTCTAAAGTCAAAAACTAAATCAAATCGAACAGCATTGAACATAAAGAAATCTTCAATTGATCAAAAAATGATGATTTAATCAGTCGAATTAGTGTGTAGAAGGATTTAGATTCATCAATCGAATATGGAATTGCAGAAATAGTGCACTCAATCGAGCTCTGATTAGGGCTCAAAATATTATGTTTAAATGTTCTGAAACAAAACTCAATACCTTTAAACGTTCTGACAAAAAAAGAACATCTTTAAATAGGCATGTTCACGAGCTGAGCCGAGCCCGAGCCAAGGCAAGCTCAAGCTCGACTCGATATTTAATCGAGCTGGGTCGGCTCGAGCTCGAACTCTTAATCGAGCTAAAAATTTGAGCTTAAGCTCGGCTCAGTTTTAAATCGAGATGGCTCGGCTCGATTTGGCTCGATTTTACCTGTAATAATAATAATTATATGTAACCATCAAGTTAATTTAAATAAATATGATGTGGAGATCAACAACAACCATATACAAACTAAATAAATACGTCTAATAACACCATCGAAAACAAAATATTTTCAACAAGTCTAAACCAAACCAAATACAAAATTAAGCAGAGAAGTATTATCAATGAGCGGCGGCCGGCGGCGGACGTGAATATGAGCGGCTAGGGTTAGGGTGAAAAATAGAACGTATACTGATTATTGAGTGTGTAAATTATGAAGTCTCATCTCTCAGTTACTCAATATATAAAAATATGAATATGGACTACGGAGTGAGAAAGGAAATTGGGCTGGATTAAAGGAAAGCCCATGTGTTAAAATAATTGGGCTCGATAATTATATGCATGTATGTATGTGTGTGTGTGTGTGTATATATATATATATAATAAATTAAAATAAAATAGTTCGAGCCAATCGAGCGAGCTCGAGTCGAGCCGGGGCTAGCTCAGGCTCGGCTCGTTTACAATCGAGCTGATTTCGAGCGAGCTTTCTCCGAGCTTTTTTCAAGCGAGTTTCGAGCGAGCTTCGAGTCATGAGCTTTTTGAACAGCCCTATCTTGAAATGTTCTAATACGTTCAAAGAAGTTCTGGGTGTTAAAAAAAATGAACATCTTTAAACGTTCTAATACGTTCAAGGAAGTTCTGTATGTTAAAAAAATGAACATCTTTAAACGTTCTAATACGTTCAAAAAAGTTCTGGGTGTTCAAAAAGTTTAGAAGTTCTGAACTTCAAAGCAGAACTTCTAAACTAACAAAAAAACTTAAACACCTTTAACATTAAATTGAACAATGGAATCACTTCATATAATCTCGTAATCATCAAACAATTATCAATCGACCGTCAATTTGATAATTGATTCGATCATATGAACAAAATATGAAACGTCTGCAACTGGGTTTCTGCAAATGACGTAACAATTCAAAATCAATTGAAGTGTGTGTCTGCAAATGACGCCGGTGACGATGGTTAAATCGATGCAATGATTAATTATGAAAACGATTTGAAATAATTTACAAATTTGCCACCGCGTGTTTTTTGAAATCTAGAGTTGAGGGTGTCGCGTACGTAATGTACGATAATAGATTATTGATTTCTTTTGAGAACCACTTTGAGTTTTAAGAACTCGAAAGAACTCAATGTAACATTTTTTTTTGAATTTTTTTTACACATGTATAATACGTAAGTGTAAGTGATGTACAAAAAATTATGGTATTTTTTTACACACCGAATCGACTTTTTACACATATGTAACTAACGTTTAAATTTGTGTAATTATCAAAAATACTTATTCTCTCTCCTGCTTCATTTTTTAATTAAATTTAATCTCAGCCACATATTTCATATCATTTAATTAAATGTGTGGTTCAAAATTGAGTTCATAAAGTTTTTAAAACTCACCATGGTTCTCAAAATAACTCTCTCTCTCTCTCTATATATATATATATACATATATAATACAACACCATTACACCCCAAAAACTTACTATTTAATAATATGGCGTAGTAAACAAAAACAAAACAACCATCTTTGGGTATCAAAGACACTCAGCCTAGCTTTTGTTTTCAAATATAAATAGATAGGATCTGCATACACCTCCTCCAGACACTTGAAACATGAGAACACCATTGCCAATTTTACTAGGTTTGGTGGTTTCCTTATCGGCGGTAGCGGTCGGCTCAACCGATGTGAGCCGCAAGAGCTTTCCAAAGGGGTTCCTGTTTGGAACCGCAACGTCGGCATATCAAGTAGAAGGCATGGCCCATAAAGGCGGACGAGGACCTAGCATCTGGGATGAGTTCATCAAGACTCCCGGTAATCTCCATCTCTTAATTTCTTCAAAGTGTTTTAGTGATTATATATTATGTCAATTGGTAATACACACTTTAATAAACATTATTAAGATTCTGTATGTCATTTGAGATACGCTCTTTGTATATATTACGTACTTATATATGTAATTTTAGTTTCACAACCATATACTGTAATACGCAGTTATTTAATAAAAAAATAGCAATTATTTATTGTTTTAAAAGATACCAAAACGTGAGACACGTTAAACAGAAAACATCTTAAATATTAATAAACAAAACCTCCTTATATTCACTGAAACTTCCTTATTACTTTATTTGTAACGAAGGTTTATCATTCATTTGATCCAAATTCAAGAGTATGGGTCTTACTGAATCCAGATAACTCTTAAACGGGTTATAAAATTTCATTTATAAATTAAAAGTTAATCTCACCAAATATTCGATATGAAATTCTTATAAAATAGGAAATTACAAAAAATTCGTAATCCGATTTTTTTAAACGGGATATTATTTTTAATTAAAAAACAATTTTATATTAAACAAAAGCGGATTATGGGTCTCACTAAACCCAAATAGCTTTTAAACTGACTTAGAGTAAGATCATTTATTTACGAAACACTTTCGTTATCAAATTTTAATTATATTATTAACTTATTTTACAATAAATAAAATTAAAATCTAAAAAAATATATAAATATTAAAAATGAATAATGTAAAACAACCCCGTAATACGAAGAATAATAACCAGTTATTTATAATCAAAAAGACTTTTTTTGGGATATAAGCAAAGAACTTGGTTTAAAAGTTGAATAAATCTTCATAAGAGTTATCCATTCTAGGGGGGAAAAAAGGAAAAATGAAAAGGATTTGTGATAAAAATAAAATAATAATAATACAGAATTAATATAACAAACCCGAAGAACATCCATAGGTTTACCCGAACCCGAAAAACCAGTGAGAGATTCGGGTTGGGTTTCGGGTCAAGGTTAAAACTTTGAAACCCGAACCGAAAAACCCGACCCCCGAAAAACGAACCCGAAGAGCACCCCTAGGTTTACTTGGTTATAATTTGAGTTGTGTAAAATTTTTTTGTATAAAAATAAGATTAAACATGTCTCAAATGACACTTGAACCCATAACGTTTTGGTTGAGAGTAATACCCCTTTGCCACTAGAGCAAGCTATTGGTCATGTAATTAAGTTTAAATATTAAATAAACATATTGTTTTTAATAAAATAAAAATATATTTTTTTTAAAAAAATTCCGGGCCTCACAAGGTGTCTGGCCCGTGGCCGTGGACCACCCCGCCACCCCTATAAGCTGGCCCTGATTATAGTAATATAAATTTTGATGATTTCACCCAAAAATTTTTATAAGTATTAAGTCTGATTAATCTTAAATATCTTTTTAAAAAATTATAGGGCACCCATGATTCTTTTTATATCAACCCCAATATTTTATTATTATTATTATTATTCTTATTTGGGTTCGTGAATTTTGGCCAGCCCTATGAGTTAGCCAAACCCTTTCAGTTGGCCAAGGCTTCGCCACTAAAGACAATTCCGCCCATTGATAATGGGCTTCATAACTCCACCCCGAGTTATGCTTGTTTGAAATTTGAGACTTTTAAGCAATCTTTCCGTTTACTTAAAGATATTTTGTTTGTTTCATGATTTATCTATTAAATGCTAACAACAGGGTGTAACTGAATATGTGCAGGACTTGAGCCGAACAACGCCACGGGGGAAGTTTCCGTGGATCAATATCACCGCTACAAGGTGATTTTGGTTATTAAATTATTACATAATACTCCATTTCACCTCTCATTGTTTGAAAAACATAATATTTAAAATAAATTGAATAATAACTCTTTTTGTTTAATAACTTTTTTTGTTTAATAAATGAAAATAATGTATTTGGAAATTAGATCCATCAAAATTGTTTATTAATACTACTTGTGTGTTTTCAAGGATAAACATAAAAATTAACTAATAAATTTTAAATATGAATATTTGTAATGTAATTAATAAATGAATAAATATGGAAATTTTTTAACAGAATTGAGTAATATTATAAAGTGGAATAAATTAGTGGTCCAAAACGTTGAAATGAAATTGAAAGGCCCCGTGAGCATGTGTCTGACAGTCGCCTTGGGCAGTGGTGACTGGACCCAGATGCCCCTCTTGCATTTTTGTTTTCTTCTTATTGCTTTCAGCCCACCAAAGATTTTTCCTTTAGAAGATTCTCTTTTTTTAACAGCCTAATACATTATTATTTACAAATCACTTATAGTAGGGATTGAACCCATGATCACCACTTTAAAACTAAACCACTTTTGTCATCACACCAAATGGTATGGTCTTTAGAAGATTCACTTCTTTAAAAAAATATAAGGTTTGAATAAAATGTTAGAAAACACACCTATTAAAAAAATATATGTAATTTTTTTATTTTACAATGTCATTACCTAAAACAAAATTAGTATAGTTATTTCTTTAGGTTAAAGGGTTGTGTCCGTGCTAATAAAAAATACATGTGTCACATTCGGGTTTCATATAAATTTTGCGGGTTCCACTTGCTACATGATCCGCTACAAATGATATGACGATTATTAGAAAATGATTAAAAGTGTAATTCTTAGTTGCGTACATAGCTAAAGTGTTTGTACGGGTACAGGAAGATATTGATTTGATGGCAAATATCAACTTCGATGCTTATCGCTTCTCGATCTCATGGACTCGAATATTTCCAAGTAATTATCGAACCTCATATCAATTTAATCACTCAATACATGACCTAAGAAAGCAGCAGTTGTGCTTATTGTTTGTTTGAATTTTATTCAATTATTATGTGTAGAGGGGACCGGGAAGGTAAATAAAAAAGGAGTAGCCTACTATAACCGTTTAATTGACTACATGTTGAAGAAAGGTACTCTTTTAATTTAAATAAATAAATTAAATTAAATCAAATCAGAAAACGGCCGGCATTCTTTTTAATGAAATTATTTTATTTTTTGTTTCAGGCATTACCCCTTACGCCAATCTCAATCATTATGATTTTCCACTAGCCCTTGAAAAAAAGTATCTTGGATGGCTGAACCATCAAGCTGTGTAAGTACTACACATGTTGGAAGAAATAAATGCTTTAAGCCTTTAATATAAGTTGGAAAGTTTACTACTTTTTTATGGTATTAACTATTAACCCAAATATATATTACATACATTCTTCAAATTAAAACTACTAGCTTGTGCAAAAAACAGGGAAGATTATGCTAATTATGCCGACTTTTGCTTCAACGCATTTGGAGATAGAGTTAAGAACTGGATGACGTTTAATGAGCCTAGAGTTGTGGCCGCCCTGGGTTATGACACTGGGTTTTTCGCCCCAGGAAGATGTTCCAAGGCATACGGGAATTGCACAGCTGGAAATTCCGCAACCGAGCCATACACTGTGGCCCATAATCTCATCTTAAGTCATGCGGCCGCAGTTGAAAGATACCGTAAAAAATATCAAGTAAGATGACGCAACAAACTTAACTAAACACTTTAAATTATTTCAACTAGTAATTTTCCAATTAAGTGATTAGATTTTGTTATAGCTAGCCTAGTATGAAGTATGAACACTTTAAGTTATACAGGAAAAACAGAAGGGACGTATTGGGATTTTGTTGGATTTTGTTTGGTATGAACCGCTCACAAGATCGAAAGCTGACAATTTGGCTGCTCAAAGAGCACGTGACTTTCATGTTGGATGGTAAATGAAACATTGCCTGCATGCATATGATATGATAAGATATGACTGATGTTTTCCTATGTAGGTTTCTGCATCCTATTGTATACGGTGAATACCCAAAAACCATGCAAAACATTGTCAAGGATCGTCTACCCAAATTCACAAAAGAAGAGGTGAAAATGGTGAAGGGATCCTTTGATTTAATTGGGATTAATCAGTATACAACCTATTACATGTATGATCCACATCAAAAA
Source organism: Bidens hawaiensis (assembly GCF_021521415.1). Taxonomy (NCBI): domain Eukaryota; kingdom Viridiplantae; phylum Streptophyta; class Magnoliopsida; order Asterales; family Asteraceae; genus Bidens; species Bidens hawaiensis. Next base: position 82,789 of record NW_027496412.1, on the reverse strand, counting down.
ACACCAAAGGACCTTGGCTATCAAATGGACTGGAATGCGGGATTTGCTTGTAAGAACTCTTTTTCTTTATTTAGGGACATCTAAACAAACCTCACCCCTGACACAATATCCACAAACAACTGAGTTTCATACGAGCCAATGGTTATACTTGCCGTATGAGTGATAAATCATACGTCTTGTATGATTTTTTACTGACAAAGAATTAGCTAATGTGACTCTTTTCCCTCTATCATAATGCATGTACGATGCGATAGGCACACCGGTGTAAATTATTGGAGCTAATATTTATTGAACAACCTGTTTTAATATGTGACAAGTACTCTCAAATTAGTAAATGTACTTAAATGTTCTTTACCTTTTATGTAGATGAGCGCAAAGGGGTTCCAATCGGTCCAAGGGTAATCACATCATTTTTCAAAGCAAAAGACGTTTATGAATTTTATTAAGAGAACTTTCATGACTTCGTTGAAAATGCAGGCATATTCATACTGGTTGTACAACGTACCATGGGGTCTACACAAAGCAATGATGTACATTAAAGAACGTTACGGGAACCCAACTGTTATTCTAGCTGAAAATGGTATGAACCAAATTATCACACTGTTGGTAAATCATGATGCTATCATATAACAAACTGATATGAACATGAACTGAAGAACAATTATGAATTAAACTTTCTGATTGTTGAATCGAGCGTTTATTTCAACAGGTGTTGATGGGTTCATATACCCAACCAACAGACACAACGTCGTGACTTCTAACCCTAATAATTGTAAATAAGTTTCTAACTTTACATATGTACATACTAGACCCTTTTATTTTAACAAATACATGAAACATACTTTTTACTAATGACATAGTTACCCCTATATTTGGTTCAAGTATCAATACACAACATTTATCAAACAAACATCATCCAATTAATTATGGTTTTCATTGTGTATGTTATAGGCATGGATGATCCGGGCAATATAACCCTTGCTAAGGGTTTACATGACACTACAAGGATCAATTACTACAAGGGTTATCTGTCTGCTCTCAAGCAATCGGTTTATGATGGTGCAAATATTATTGGCTACTTTGCTTGGTCACTGCTAGACAACTTTGAATGGCGATTAGGGTACACTTCAAGGTTTGGCATTGTTTACGTTGACTTTAAAACGCTAAAGCGTTACCCGAAGATGTCTGCTTACTGGTTCAAGAAAATACTAAGCAGAAATAAGCACTGAAGACATGAGATGTGGAACAAGTTCTAAATAAACATGCGTCAATAAGTTGAAATAAATGGTTAAACATATGCAAATGTTAATATTAATCATTTTCGAATGCTTTGCTTTGTAACTGACAAAATGCCATGAATGGGACAATTTCAGCCAACGTTTTTACAAGCAAATGAATTAGTTTAAGTTGTGTTTAATTCATTTTAAGTCAGATACTAAAAGTTTTACTAGCAAAAGTGTCCGCGCGTTGCTGCGGGTTATGCAAGTCATCTCCTCGAATTAATTTGTAGTGTTTGGCGTGTTGTGTAATGGGTTATCAGTATCAGTGCGTTCTTGCATGTGCATTTGGTTTGTTGGGTGTTATTTTTGGGAGGGGGTGCGCACTAAAATATTAATGGATGCATATATGTTGGAAATATCGTGTTTTGTGAAATGTTTGTTAATATTCTTTCTTGTTAGATTGTAAGACATCAAATAAAAACTTTTTTATTTCTGCAAGTTAAGTATCAGTTACTTTATAACATCATCGATCCAATATATGCATATGCCAGTATGCATATTCACAAGCAAATCACGTATGCCCACCCCTTTACCTTTTCTTACGATTCGTTAATCGACATCTTATTCGCTTTAATTTGAGTATCTCTTTCATCTCCTAGATAAATTTCAACCCTAAATACTCACTATTTAATACACATTCAAACCTTTATGTTGATTAGAATTCACAAAACGACCATCAACAATGATTTTACCTGCTTAAATAAGAAATTTGATTTAAAAATTAAAAAGAAAAATGATTTTAGACATAACAATTTACAAGTACTTAAAGTTGTAAGTTAGAGCAGTTCAAGAAGATTTGGTAATTCTTGACATGCTTTCAACTTTACAACTTTCATAGGGTTGGTGAGTAAAGTAGCGAAAGCACCATAAAAACATCATATGCAGTCTTCATGAAGATATTAGTGGATAGTTCACATAATTTTTACAACGTCTGAGGTCCTATTTTAACAACTTGAACAAACGTTTGTCTTTGTCAATATCAAAACTTGAATATTATCAGTCAATTATTCTTGTCGGAAATTAGTAACTATGATATTAAACATAGCTGGTTGTATCATGCTAGTTAAAGGGCATGTTTGTTAACAAGCTGCCATTTGTGGTGTAACTTTGAGTACACATGCATACCATATAAAAATATAAAACTTTACCTCACAAGCATATCTAGACTTGCTTTCCCGGGCTATAAAAACAATTTTTTTTAAATGATTGTAAAGGTTAAAGTATAATGTTTAATATCCAAAAATTCTGTCTTTTTTAAATATCCAAATGAACCTACTATAAATTCTAAAACCACCATCGATACCTTTATGTTTCACAAAAGTCCGCATGTTGCAGTGGGGACGCAGCGATGGGTTTATAAGATATTCGGTAGCAACAGCAAGCGAATGCATATCGAATGAGTCCCCCTCGAGTGGCAAAAAACCACTATACAAGTACTTCCCATTTTTACATTGAGTTTTCTAACCAATCGAACCATCATTGGCATGATACAGCTTACCGCAAGAGGGATTTTTCTGCAATCAACTGTAAGGCCTCGTTACCGGTGCCTCACATTTGGACGTTGGATTTACTCATCAACATAGTTCTAATCATCAGAGTTAATAAAAACATAGGAATATTAAAACTTTCATAACATTACAATAATAAGTTATAACATGTCTTAAAACATCCATCTTGTCTTTCAAAATCAAAACATAACATAACAAGTCTTCAAATGCCAGACTCTTATTCTTCTGCCATGTGCCCCGCTCAAGCCAGCTGACTCATTCTACTCACCTGCGTGCATACTAAAAGTCAGCTACGCTGAGTGAGTTCTAGTTAATCAGGTAACATACAATACGTCCTTACACATTCATATACACGTATCCGAAAGTACATATGCATACATAGTTCTTTACCTTCCTTCGTACGTTCATACTATCATACCTTCTTTCTTTCCTTTTATACATACACATAACATATACCTCATCCTAGATCATTCGCAAATATTATTAGGGTCTGTTCCCTACATTCGCGGATATTATTAGGGCCTGTTCCCTACATTCGCGGATATTATTAGGATCTGTTCCCTACATTCGCGGATATTATTAGAGTCCGTACCCTACATTCGCGGATCTTATTAGGGCCCGTTCCTTCATTCGCGGATATTATTAGGGTCCGTTCCCTTTCTAACCATACCTTCCATACCTTTCTATACATTCTTAATTATAACTTCCATAGTACATACATCATTTGTATCTCATACATATATATATATATATCGATCATATCTTTAAACTATCCCTTGACGGTACACGCAATATCCAAAGATCGTTCATGCATCATCAAGCATTCATTCATACATAAATCATATAAGACATACACTTACCGTTTAAGGTAAGTGTATTAACTAATCACATCGAGTATGCACACAGCCCCGAAAACATAACAAGGAAGTGAGGCTAGAAACTCACCTGAATGCGGTTACGTTCATCGTTAATGGTAATCCCTTTCCTTAGCTGTGCACGACTAACTGTATAACAATTACACGTATCAATTAACTATTACTACTCGTATCGTATTTCTATCTTATATAATCCACAACGAACGGGGGTCCGGGGGCAGCGCCCCTGGCAGCGGGGTTCTAGGGGCGGAAGCCCCTAGTGGGGTCCAAGGGGCAGAGCCCCTGGCTGGGGTTAAGCTGCCAAATCAGCTTGGAAAAATTTTATTTTCATTAACTGTCTTAACTCATTTTCCATTAGGATTTTAATTTATTTTCTAATTCGTTAACTCATTCTTCATAACGAATTAAGTCTGATTCGCTATCTGATTCGTTAAGCGAACATGTTAGTGGCGAACTTATTTCAAACGAACTTAGTATTAAGAGAATTTATCACCAGGCGAACTTGGTATCTGGCGAACTTAGTTGCAGCGAACTTATATTCACACGAACTTAACATCCGGCGAACTTGGTGTCCGGCGAACTTACCTGCAGCGAACTTAGCTGCAGGCGAAGTTATTCAGTGACGGCCATGGGTTTGGTTGTAACCCATAAACATCTCAGTTTTAACGTGAAACCTCCAGATATGATGTTAATGTTTCACGTAAATCGTCCCCATGGCTAATTTCGGATAAACGCGACCCGGAAACTCATAAAGTTCGGACCTTTATCCTTAAATGTTCAAAACTAGATCTTAGGATTTCTTTTAAACGAGCCGTTTCTATTCATGTGTTCATTAGGTTCGCTTTATTATCAAGTTACAACTTTACGTTTCATTTACACCCAATCTATTCTCGTTCTACGTTTTAAGGCTAAACGCTTATAAAAACGTAAACTTTAAAGGGTGAAGAACATACCTTTAGTGCTCGTTTGGATATTGTTTAACTTGTTTATGAACTCTAGATCTTGTATTTAGCTCGTGTAATAAAGATCTAATGCAAGCTAAAGTCCGTTTGGTCTCAAATCTCTCTCGCCACTCTCGGCCGTATGTATGGTGTAGGTGTATGTGTGTGTTTTTGAGTGTGTAGGCAATATGGAAAGATGGAATGAGGATTAGGGTTTTAGGTTGGTTTAAGGGGGTATTTATATCCCTTAAAGCCCATGGACCTAAGGCCCATTACCCTTTAATCCACCATAATTAATCCAAGTCCATGATCTTTCTTCATTTAATATTTATTAACTATTAACACACGATAACTAAACGCGACTGTCTTAATTTAATATTAGAATATTTTAGAATGTTACATCAACATTTGACCGTGAGAATAGGTTAATATGTTTTTTGAATGTGATAAATGAGAGAGAAGAGTATGAGTGTACGTATGAGAGTATGGAATGGGGGGGGGGGGTTTGCGATTGGCCAAAACAATTTGGTTTTGCCGGTGTACGTTAAAGTTTTGGCGATTTTCTTAGCACATAATCAAATCATATCATCTCTAACATGATTGAACCGACCTATTTAGTTCATTTAGAATTATTCAGTTAGTTTCTAACGGTTTTTTAAAGTCCAACATCTTTAGATTTAAACAGGGAATCCTTCAATATTCAACCTGGGAAGAAAAATCCAAAACGGTTGTTCATCTTAGCAGAACCCGTTCAAGCTATCAAGATCCGGAGTCGTCTAAACCATCCTTGGTCCAATATTTGTTATAACAACATTTAATCTTAACTTTGTTTTGAACACATCTTAATGTTAAGTTGTAACGAAACCCTTGTTATTAAAAACACAAATAATCATATTAATATAACATTGATGATCAAGTAATATATATATACGTCATTATGTAAAAAGGTAGTAAAAATTCAAATTTTCACCCTTTCACGTCCATTATGATATACAAATATATGCATAAAACATTTAATAATATACAACTCCTCACAAGTCACAACAGTGTACCACAAATCTTCGTTCCAAAATGACACGTTAGACCACTCCAATCATAGAACGTCCAAAAAATCCACGTGACAATAGTATCATGAAAATCAGCACCAAACTTAGACCAATTACCGGGTGACAAGTGGCGCTACAAGAATGATGTTGCAAGATGATCTCTGTCAAACTAATACACATTTGAGAAAACACACCATATGATATCCAACGTATTTCTCTAGCCAAAACTTTATCAACAAAATAATTCGGTTTTTGACCGAAACAGAACATGCTCACGTGAACTCGATTGATTTGTTAAGCAACCGAAGTGTGAGTGACATTTCGATTACAAATATGGTGTGCAACTATGTTCAATCTAACATAAATCCAACGACAATGATCTCGGCTCAGTTTTCAAAATAACTCACCTCAAGAAACCAAATGAAAAAAAAAACATGATTCTTGAAAATGATCCCGGCATCATGTAAACAAATAGAATGCAACCAGAAGTTACTTTATGTTCGTTTATTTATTAAATGAGCGAACTTGAACAAACTTTTTTTTGTTTGTTTAGTAAAGCGAACGAACTGAACGCATAACTTGTTCATAAACATTGTTTGTATATTCACTTAGTTTTTATGCCCGACCCGTTATAAATAGTCTGGTTTATAAAATTAAGATATTGCTCATTACAGTCAAGTTTTATTAAATACTTATGCCAATAAGTTATGTTCAGTTTACTTTAATTGGTGTTTTATTAGTTATATTCAGTTATGTCCGGTGATTTATTTATACTATTTATGAACCAACATAAACAAACACTAATATGTACATTTCTTAATAAACAAGAACGAACAAGAAAACCTTGTTCGACTAATCGTTCATGTTCGTTCACCTTTTAACAAACCTATAATTGTTTTTCTCTAATAAAGTGTTCAGGAGGTTTTAAGCATTTGCATTTGAAAACACTTAAAATTAGGCTTGTAAACGAACCGAACGAACACGAGCACAACATGCTCGTGTTCTTCGTTTAACTTTAACCGAACAAACGATCGGACACAAACATGGTGTTCTTGTTTGTGTTCGTTATGTTATTCTTGTTTGTGTTCGTTCGTTAAGAAAATGAAGATGCTCGTTTTCGTTGACATGGCTCGTGAAGACACCGAACCACCAAGAACCCTCCAACTATTCTTACACCACCTAAGCTCGGTTATCTCAAGAAAACCAGCACGCGCTTTAGTTACAACACCACTAAGCGGTGTAGAATTTTTTGCAGAAAGTAGAACCCCTGCTGCACCAAAAAAGTAAGCCGACCGGATTATAGCACCCAAGTTTTGTGGAACCATAACGTTTTTTAAAGCCACCCAAAGCCCAGCTCCTTCATTTCCCACCACATGATACGGTTCTTTTATATTCACCATTTCTAAAGGCGATGCATCAAGAGCCAAACCCTGATGCGGTCGGTTATCAACAATCATATTAAGATCATGTTTTGATACTTATAACAAACCTTCATTCTATCATAGGTAATCATTCAATTGTTATGAACACATGAGCAACATACACCATTTAGCAACAAAAAACCCTAAAATATATGCCATAAACACATATAGTTCATACATGTAGGGTTTTCATAGGCACAAATAATGTCCGCTGACATTTCGAATACGTATCAATGATGACCGAACCTGAGAGCTGTAAAATAACACCAAAGTGATGAAATTAGTAACGATTTTGAACATAATTGTATAATATTTGGTTGAAGAAGAGAGTACCATAGTTTTTAATGAAGTGAGTTGCCAATTTCTTAGCGACTATTTAAGTGGGTATGTGAGTCAGTTACATAACTGAGAGAGGGAGACGGAGAGGAAGATATGAAATTGATTGAAACCGATCGGTATTAACTACACTATAAAGTTCAAGGGTGTTAAAATATAATAATTATAGATTGCACATTCAATTCCAAAAACCATTAATTTCCTGGAATTCAATTGTCATATTAGTGCATTCAATTTTAGTTGATTGGGGTTTTAGTAGGATTAGTTAATGAAATTGAGAAATCATCAATCATTAATTAAATTAAACCTTCTGCATTTTAGAATAATTGGTTCTTCATCAATAAAAAAAATTAACAAATAGTTTTCTGTCCCCATACATTACATTTATTATCCGGAAAACATCAAGCAAAAAATATGAACAAACTTTGTAAGTTACCTTAAGTAATTGAGGATTTGAAGGTAACTTGTTTAATAGTCCACCAACAAAAGCATCCCCTGAAGGAAACTTGCAGATAAGAAAGCACCCCCTGAAGGCAACTTGCAGATAATACCAATCAATTGTTTTATAAAGACATCAAAATTAACCTACAAAAAATGCTTGTATGTTAAAATCTTTTAGATAATGCTCTATCCTCAATAAAAGGGAAATAAACAAACCATAAAGAAACTACGACGAGGAGATGGAGGTGTGTGATTTTATAAAATAATCTAAAATTTAACAAAATAGTTGGCTAAAGAGATTAGAAGTCAATATGGCACACTAAAGACGTTAACTATATCATATACCATTGATGTTATTAGATTTTAATACTCGACATCTCAATTAACCAAAATAAACAAAAACAAACCTACAAAGGATTCAATTTGATTAATCCTATCACATAAATAGTAAAAGAATTATGTTTTTATGATATAAAAGAATTATGAATCTATGATTTAGTTACGTAGTTAGCTAATGTGTTATTTGCAAAAGCACGAAAACCTCAGCCCATGGATGTTATTAGATGTCAATACCCCACATCTCAATTAAACAAAAGTAAACAAAAACAAACCTGCAAAAGATCAATTAAAGTGGAAATAGTATGTCTAATCCTACACATAAACAGTAAGAGAAAATTAAAAAAAGAATTATGATTTAGTTACCTAGTGTGAAAATGAAACTAACATGATCACCTCGCCTTCATAATGAAATATGAATGAATATACATGCATATCAGTATGCATATAGGGTTGATCATCAATCTAAATTCAAAAAGAATATTTGAAACTAATTAACTCACAAGCTTTTAGAGAAATTTTAAAAAAGTATTACTATTATGATTTAGTTACCCGGTGTGAAAATGAAACTAACCTGGTCACCTTGTTTATGATTCAAACTCGCACAACATAAATGGTGAATTTCATTTTCAGATATATATATAGCAACTACATTAGATATGCATATTATCATAGTGTATAGAGAACATGAAAAGTAGAAAATGGAGGTTCTTATTCATTGGTATATATGTATATCTAATACAAGTACATTAAACCATTATATATAGGCTAATAGAGTTAATACAAACATAATCCATAATATAAGAGTTAAGAATGTGGATAGTCACAATAATAACATATTTATAGCATAATTAACATTATGTAATGAAAATAAATAGGTTTTAAAGAAATTATGGATTAGCCAATGTTCATCTAAAATGCTTCTTTGTTACAAAATGTCACCAAAACACTCAAGAAGAGTCTTATTCTAAATAGATCAAAAATAATATGCTCAAATGTCTTATAGAGAGGCAATATAATATAAGGTATACTTAAATATCTTCAATTGAAAAACAGAAAGTAAATGTGAAAATTTAATCGATTTTTTAGTAAAAACACAGAAGTGTCATAACTCTGTAAGTTGGTTTATTAAATAAAACGAGAGTTACTTATGGTTAATTTTGGTACACGAATTTGATATGATTTATTATTAAAATAAATGGAAAAAGTAAATCCGCAAAAAGAGAATATATTATACCGCCATCCATCTACAACAAAGAGTCGCATCACGAACTGGTTTGTATACTAAACTTTTTGCAATCTTTACATAACGCAAAAAACCATTATTTGAGATATATATGCATATTATTACTAACAACCACATGAAAGCTGAAAATTGAATTTTGTCACATATTATTGAAACATAAAAACAATGCTTGAAACATAAAAAACAAAGAAAAAGAGAGTAATAAAACAAGACATCTTATGAGGAAGCTAGCCCTTATTAGTTATTGTTACTCAAATGATAAAAATCATTATTTTCAATATTAAACCTCGGCTTGAAGATTTCTGTAACGATTCCGACGAAACCAGGGATACCCTAACCGGTAGACAGTAGTTACGTTATATTTAATGTCGGGTACATGAATTACCATAGTAATTATACGAGAATACATGGTTCACTATATTGATTGCACGTGAATATATAATTCATCGTATTGAATATGCGATTAATCGATCGATAGTTATTGAAACCCGAACTAATCGAGGGTTCAATTATAGACGATATCTATAATATTTAGTGATTTTACGAAGCATTAATGCTTCGGGATAAGTAAAGTACGGCACAGAAAAAGAATTTTCGATTTAATAGTACGTCGGTACGTTAAACGAAACCTTCAATACCAAACCGAGCAAGAGACGATCGATCAAGCCGAAAAAGATGCGCAATTATTAATAATATGATGTGTTAAGTTAATAAATGTCATGGTTTAAGTTTTTAAAGTTTTTAAATCGGTTTTATATAAATTTCATTTTTAAGCCGAAAACGACCGTTTTAGCCTCGTTTTATGCCGAATTAAACATTTAACCGAAAAACAAACTGAACCAGATTATCCAAAACATTATCCGGATTTCCAAAAATCCGATTGCGTGGCTAGAAATGGAAAGGTGGGTCCCACCCCACCCACCTTTATTCCGATCGGCAACCCTTGCCTCTTCTTTATTTTTTTTTACAATCACCTCCACATTCATACTCTCCTCTCCACATTATGATCTAAAGACCCGAGTTTGTAGCAAGAAAACCGAGGTAAAAATCGAGTTATTTACGTTTCCATCTTCGTTTCTTGAGTTTATTTGCAAGAAAATGAGGTTTCAAGTGAAAAAGGGTGAAAACCCGAGATGAAAACCGATTCTTGCATGATCAAGTGATGTATACGGGTTATACAAGGGATCTTGGTCCAAGAAAGGAGTTAAACGAACCAAAAACGAATTTTTACGGTTTAAACTTTAGTTTTGAAACAATAACCGAAACTATAGTGTAAGAGGCTTGATTGTGAGTGTAACTTGCTTGGTATTGTAGTATGTTGGTTGTAGGTTCTGTATTTAGTGGTAGATACGGCGGAAAGACGAGTGTGTAGCTTGTAGTGGCGGAAAACAAAAGGTATATTCGGTTTATGTTCGGTTATGAGTGTTTTGGACAGATTGTGGACGGTTTAGAGTTAGGTCATGAAATTTTAAAGAAGTGTTAAATACATGAAAATATGAGTTCTGTGAAAATTTGGTAATGTTTGGACAAAGGATGAATATTTGGTGAATTTAATGCTCGGTTTTGGCTAAAAATGGTGAAAAATACTAAAATATCATGACAAATTCTGAAACATTCCAGATAATCTTTTTATAACATGTATAAGTCACACACAAAATTTTAGGTCAGTTGGAGAAGTCTAAGTAGGCTTTTCGGTTAAACGAGTTCTAGGGTTTTCTAGCTCGGTTTTAGTGAAAATGGCATGTAAAAAGAGATTTTGGTTCTGGAAAAATTACAGGGGACTATGTGGATGGCAGGGGTCATCCAGGAAAAATTTGGGATTTTTCTAAGGTCGTTTGGTATTTACGACATATTTAGTGTTTAAGTGGTGTTTAAAAATAGATAAATAAATTTTAAATATAAAAATTAATTCTGGAAATATTTTTATAAAATTCCCCACTGTCAAAAAGTGATTTGTGCAAAATTTCAAGATCCGAGATTAAACGGATAATTATTTGTGCAAAACACACTTTTAAAGTTTAAAACGCGTAAACCGGTAAAGTTCTCCTAAACGAGCTGACTGGTGTATAAAAACCCTAAAAATGAACTATTTTCATATAACTGAGTTTATCAAGTAAAAATAAATCATCCGAAAATAATTCGGATGATTTGGATAATTTTATCCGATTTAACAGTTTCCGGTACACTAAAGACGGAAACGGGTCCCGCGGCCAATCGGGGCGTCTAAACCGAGCTCTAATTTTACATCTTTAATTAAATTATCAGTCAACCACCATTTTCGGGTCGTGTGTGACCAAACTCATTTTTGAAGCATAAAAACGGATAACCGTGCTAGGCACGCAAAACGGGGAAAACAAACTAATAGTAATTTTGACTATTGAACTCTAAACGATATCACAATCTGAGTCCGGAGAAGTGTTTCTGGGTTAACATTGCCCTGGAATAGGTACAGTACTGGGTTAACAGTGTCCCCAAATGTACAGGTTAACACGTTTAAAGATTATATAAACAATAATTGTATAATAACGATCGTAGGGATCATATTACAGATTGGACGTGTTAACTAATAATGACTGTTGTTACCTGCTTGCATGTGCTAAGGTGAGTTTCACGAGCCCCTTTTTCTGAATTGTTTTTAAATATTTTCCCGGGGCGGAAACATGTTACTATTAAAATGTTTAAGTACATACTGAACGCATGGATTTGCGTGTGTTTATATATATTTTATTGTACGGGAATCGTACGGAAATGTACTAAGATGGTAATTGTCTGAGTTGCTAACATTGTAAGGCCCCGCAACACGAGTGATTAGCTGAAAGCCGGTAGAGTGTGGATAGTACTATTGGTCTGAGAAACCCAACTGGTTCGGCATGGATTTGCTGATGTTTCCCAGCCAGTTGCACATGTCTATTTTGTTGTTATTTATTTTGCTATGTAATGTTAGACATAGCGGTTTGGGGCAGGTTCGTGGGCGGAGTATACCACGAGGTTGTATGTGGATAGTCAGAGGTTTCACTTGTGGGCTCAGCATAATTACATCGATAATATTATATTTTGATATTGATTTATCATGGTTTACTCGAATTGTGAAACTCACCAACTATTCGTAGTTGACCCGTTTTCTCACATGCTTTTCAGGTACGATTAAGATGAAGTGATTGCTTACGTGCTAAGTGCTTGATGTGTGTAAGATTTGCGTGCAGGATGTTATGATACGTTATATTAAATAGAATTATGTATCGTATTGTATGATGTGTGTATCACCTAGACGGTAATGAAATATGAGATAATGTAATTTGAAGTATATTAATGTATTCAGTTTTCTTTATAAACAATGTGGTTGATATCAGAGGTGTCTGTTGCATCCCGTTTATGTTTCCGCTGCGGTTGCGGGGTGTTACAATTTCAAATGTTTAATCATATTTATTCACTAAAGGCCTCCTTAGCCTCCTAAAAAGGCATATATGAATCATGATGAAGTTAGACACCATTATAATCAAAAGCATATAAACAACTATATTTATTGAAATTGGACCTTTGATGTGCTTTTGTGGTTTATCCAATTTATGGCATATTATTATATAAATATATATGTAGTTAATGTAGTTGACAACCTTTTGAATGGTTAAAGGATAAATGAGTAATTTAACAAAATATGAAGCTTCATCAAGTTGTACCGAAAGCTTTAAAAACGGATGGAGACATTGATAAATTACTTTTCTTGCCCAATTATGTAATGACTATTTTGTCCTTGTCATGGAATTATGAAATTACATTGGTGCCCATCACTCTTCCTTTATATATAATATAGATTACATAAAGTTTTATTATTACTTCACTAGCTTTAGAAACCCGTGTATTACACGGGATAAGTTAATGTATAAATTACAATGACTGATTTAATACAAAAAAAAGATAATTAAGTCTCTTTATATTATATAAAAAAATGTATTACAAATATATTCATTTATATCATCAAATGCATTTGAATTATAAATCGAGAATGAGTTGTTCTACCAGCGTTATACAGTAACGAAGCAACATTTAAACAATGAGGCATTTCGATTTGAAAGATGTAGCTAAAGTCTTTCACAAAAATGTTTTACACTCCATACCCGGCTTTAGACAAAAAGTACTCTAGATTTTCCTTATTAAAAAACTTTCATGATGTTCTTATAAGCACACTGTTATTCAACTATCACAATAGTCTTATACTAAATTTAAAAAATAGAAAATTTATCTATGATTTTTAAGACTGAATAATTGTAAAAGAAAATTAATAAAAAATATTATAGTTTTCTTCAATATAAATATGTTTCAAAAATTGAATGTTAGTGTATACTTTAAACATAAACTCTTTTATTTTTATATATATTTTGATTTTAAAGAAAATATCTTTATGACACATAATTATTATATTAATATTTATTTTATATTAAATAGATTTACAATATAATATATGACATTAATAATTCAATCAATGAAAATTGACTACTTAATATGGTATGTTGAATTTATAATCAATACTATATTTATAACCAAGATTTTTTTTATTTTCCATCCATTGAAGAGAACTGATTTTGGGCGGGAATTTGATAGTGAAAATTAATCTTATAATGTCATGTGTCATGAATTATTTTTTTTTATTAGTATAGGTAGATTATTGGCCTGGTAACTCATAAAGTGATTCAGGCTCGATAAGATATTAAAAAAAAATAGTTGGCCCATACGTATTAATGCTCATGGTACTATTCATTCACCGGCCAATCATACACCGTTATTTCATTTCAATCCTCAAGTAACCACAAACAAAAAAAAAAAACTGGAAACACCTACCACAAGTACAATAATTTTTTTTGTTTTTTGTTAAAATTTAAAACTAAATAAAACATTTAATTGTAATTTAAATTAAAATTTCATTAAAATTAAAAATATTACATAATTGAAAACCGGAAAAATAAAATATGATGATCGAAACCAAAATAATTAAAAAATGCACATCTAGACTAGATCCTTCGGCCAATTATATTTTTCGTTACCTTTTTCGCAATCACGTCAAACGATTTTTTTAGAAATGTGCAATGAAGTTGATGCGTCTCTCTCTTTGGCTTGCTCGATGAGATCTTTGAAAAAGCGTAAGCTACTATTATTTGAAAAAATATCGTTATCAAAATTGTTTGGCGCGCGGTATGAATATCCCGAGATCATCGTTGTAGAAATTAACCATTGGGGGTTTGAGTGAATGGAAATGGTGGATGTTGACTCAATAAAAATGGTGAAATGTTTGAGTGAATAAAAATGGTGAAGAGTTATTATTTTATATATGTAATAAATTAATTATTAATGGGTGTTTTAATTTCTTCAAATATCTCCAACAATCATATAAACACACGGTAAACCTTTGCCACAAATTGTAATTTGACAAACTACCAATATAGTTAGGGGTAGGTTTGTCACATGGTAAACTACCCATAAATCTTACCCACACTAGTGCCCTGGCCCCTCTTAAAAATTGACAATAGACTAAAATGAATAACATCAATACATATTTGATAGGACTGGGCAATATCATATTGTTGGCCCACATTGTTATTTTTGCTCCTTACTTCTAGAAATTACACATTAAGGTGTTGTTTGTTTTTTAAAAAAAGATCTTCGTAGTCTTTTTTGTCTGCGCCACACAGACCACGCACAGACATTGCCATCTGCAGTCAGTTTGTTTTCTCGAATACCTTTCATTAAAAAAACGTCTGCACATCTCTTCTTGGTGCAGACTTGGCCATTCCACTTCTAAGATCTTTTATGGTCTATAGAGGATTAAACAACCACACCTAACCAACATCCAATGTCCACCACCGTCCACAACCACCATCCACCACTCACCCACCGTCCACCACCACCACCACCGCACCACCCACCGTTCACCACCACCACCGTCTACCTAACCACCCCCCACCGTCGGCCACCACCATTGTCCACCACCCACCACCACCATACATCAACCCCACCCAAGCCAAACTTATAGGCTTGTGCTCAAGTCAACAAGTGAAGCCTGAGCTCGTTTATTAAACAAGCTTGGACTATAGCTTGTTTAGGCTCAGCTCGATTAGAGCTTTTAGCAAGCATATGAAAAGAACTGGACTTATTAGGATCGATACGACTTGAATTCCTATCTACTCTATAACATAATGAGCGTAAATCATCATGAGATGAGATATCACAAGATTACTTTAATGTTTAAGATTTATAGATCATCAACATATTGTAAGTGCAAAGGATATGACATATAATAACTTCTGTACATTGGAAAAATCTATCTAATTCAACGGATATGCCACTTTATACAGTGGAGACATATACACTCGGATAAGTCAAATACGGAGTATAACCTATACGTCGTATATGTACATATGCGGCCGTTACATGCTTTACATATTTCCTAATCTGTTTTACATATAAAATATAAGACCCTAGAACTAGACATTATTTTCTAACAAACTCCTCTTGGATATTTCTAGGAGATGAGTGTCTTTGATCTTTATTTTTTCATACCAAATACCCTCTCCCTGTATTGTTTGCATGCTTTTTCAAATGAGAGTTTGGTAGATCCTCCATGAGGCGACGATATTTTTATACGTTCTGCTTCGAGCTCAACCTCATTATTTTCTTCCTCTTCAGCAACACTTTTCCATTTTGAATCCCAATTTTACCATACTTGAATCTTTTGGCATGAAGAATTTCACTATCTTTCTTAGATCAGTTGATTAGCCACATTGGATTTAACACTTTAATAACATCATACTTCTTCTCCCCTCTATCCATATTAATCACAGCTTCTCCCGTAGTAAAATCCCATATAATAAGAACTTGCCCTTTTGCAGGCACATATAACAGTTTCTTCTGGCAGATATCGTACACATCAAACAAAGGAAATGGCTTCAACTCCAACAAACTTTCAAAATACTGTACCTCGAACAATCTTCTCACAACAATCTTTCTGATTTTCTTCAAATATGCAATGCTGATACATTTACCAAGAGCAAGATCTTTCTTTGTTTTCTTGTAGTACTTGACAGGCCTGAGACATTGTTTTTCTGGTTCAACATTATGCTATTTAAACCAATCATTCTTCTTTTTACTAGTAACCTCATTATCCACCACAAGTTTATCCGATTCATCAAACTCTTGACTAATCATCTCAATCTCTTTGTCAAAGTCTTCATGAAATTAAGAAAATTCATGATCATCATGAGTAACATACCGAACAAGTTCTTTCTCTAGAGCATCCTCTACAACAGAATCTTCAATAGATATAAACTCTTGTTTATCATCACATACAAATCCCATCTCCTGTTCAAAGTCAAAGTTAAACTCTTCCTCAATGACATTCAACAGCCTTGCTAATTCAGCTCAATCCATCACTATCTCCTCTTCTTCAGCTTCATATACCGCTCCTTTAGCTTGAAACAAAGCAGGAGGTTTAGTTGATATTGGATTAACGTTGAAAACTTCCGCATCCTCCATATTTTTATAACCAACACTTTGTTGTTGTGGTTGATCCTTAGATGTATGAATTTTAGTAATCACATCACCCTGTTCTTTGTTACCTCAAGAACTCACTAACACACCAATTCCACGACCAACATTAGTATCATCATCATCATCATCATCTAAATCATCATAATCGCCACCAATATCAGGCGAATCTCCAAAATCAATTTTCTCCTCTTCGTCCTCTTTTTCTTCATCATCCTCAATAGACAAGGGTTCATTCACCAAACGTTCAACAACCAAAGGCAGAATAACAAATGGTTCAACAACTAAAGGCTCATCCACCCTGGGTTTGTACACCAACAAATCCAACATCGGTTCTGTCACAACAGGTTCAGGTGTAGCAAGCAAAGTTACAGATGAAGATCCAACATTTTGATCAACATATGTTTCTTCAGATAAGTCAATAGGTTCTTCAACAACCTTTCCCTTACCCTTAATATCAGCCTTGTCTTGGTCATACATCATTCGAAAAGCACACTCCTCCAATCCAACATCTCCACCATACACTCTTTTAAACACTTTATCATCAACATGTTCAGCCTCAGAAGCAAGTCTAATACCCAACTTTCTTAAATAATAACATAGTATTTCATTTGTTGGTTCAACAAATCAGCTTGTAAAGATATCTTGTTTTCACTTTCCTCTAACTTTTTCTTTATCTCCACGTTTTCACTTCTCAACCTCATATTCTTTTCTTTAAGACTTTCAATACGAATATCCTGATCATTAACTTTATTCTTTAACATATCAAATTCTCTTTTCGATGAACCATCCAAAAATACAGTCGTATCAAAGTCAGGAATACTACCAAAAGATTGAGCCTGTGAAGTAATCTTTGGAGTAGTAGCTTTTGGACTTTACTTTTTCTGTGATGAATGAGTAGCTTAAACTTCAGGATTCTTCAAAATGTTGTCATCTCTCCCCAAATTAATAACAGGTTCCTCAACATTTAATTCTGGAACGAATTTACCAACGACCACTTCTGGTTCCACAATATTTTCCTCAATTTCATCTGGTTCATCCACCAAATGTAATGATGAACCTGCATGTTTTGCCATGTGCTTCATTCCCTTGATCCTTTCTTCTTCTTAGGTTTTAATAATTAGGGTTTCTAGAAGGTCTCAGGTGTGCCTAATTAAGGAAATACCAAATCACATTTATGACAACGGTGAAAAACGGTAGATTAGACTTTCTTAGCATACTGGATATCTTTGGACGGAAACTAGGCGCACCTATCATTCTACCTAGAAACCCTAAAGTTATTCCTTTGTATTATTGATTAATATCAATGGAAATATTTTGAGTCTCTTGCGTGTTTGCCATATTTGTGGAGCTTCCTTTTCGGCAGCAAAAAGACTCGCTAAAGAAACGAAGTTGGACAACGGAGACCGACCAATAGTATCGACCACCTTAACAACAGACAAAAGAATCTTCTTCGATGAGGAAGACAAGCTAAAAATCCAGGATCCTCATCACGACGGTTTGATTATTACTTTATTTATCGCTAACCATTATGTATGCAGGATCCTAGTTGACGGTGAGAGCTCGGTCAACATTATCCAACATGATGTCCTCAAGAAGATGAACATCTCGGATTCAGAAATCATTCCTAGAACATCGGTGCTAGTCAGTTTCAGTGGTGAAACCAAGAAGACATTGGGGGACATCAACCTCCCAATTTATATCGAAGGGTTAAATTCATACAAAAAATTTTCTGTTATAGACAACCTTTCCTGTTGCAATGTTATATTAGGTAGGCCCTGGCTCCATGGAATGAAGACAGTAGCCTCAACTTATCACCAATGCATCAAGCTACCTACTCCTTGGGGAGTTGTAAAGATAGTGGGTGACCAAGCGGAGGCCAAGAATTATTATTCATCATCAATGAAGCCAACAGCCAAGCAAACTATAGCATAGCAACTACAACAACATCCTAGGGACGTGCTGGAAGCTTGGGAGAAAGACCTTAAAGAAGTATCATTGGACCCCGAGGATCCAGAGATAAAGGTGTTCCTAGGATCCAGTATCCCCAGTAAGATTGAGGAGGATTTAATATCCTTCTTAGGGCGAAGAAGATCTACCTTTGCCTTCAAGCATTCTGACTTGACAGGTATTTCAAAAGAGGTAATCATTCATAAACTCGGCCTTGATTTATCTGTTAAACCCGTCTATCAGAAGCGAAGAAAATTCACTCCTGAGAGGAACAAGATCATACAAGAAGAAGTTGAAAAATTTTTTAAGGCCGGCATGATCAGAGAGGTTCAATATCCTCGATGGCTAGCTAATGTGGTCGTTGTTTCAAAAAAGAATGGAAAGTGGAGGGTGTGTGTCGATTTTACCGATTTAAACAAGGCATGCCCCAAGGATCCTTTCCCATTACCACATATAGATTCCATGGTGGATGCAACGGCAGGACATGAAATGCTTACCTTTATGGATGCATCATCTGGATTTCAACAAATTCAGATGAAACCATCTGATCAAGAGGATACAACATTCATGACTCCCACCGGCATATACTGTTATACTGCTATGCCATTTGGACTATGAAATGCAGGGGCAACATACCAAAGACTAGTCAACATGATGTTCAAGGATCAGTTGGGTAAGACCATGGAGGTCTACATAGATGATATGGTGGTGAAGTCAAAGAAAGCTGAGGATCATCTTAGAGACCTCGAGGAAGCATTCAATATCTTTGACCATTATAACCTGAATATGAATCCGTCAAAATGCCACTTTGGTGTTAAGGCTGGAAAAGTTTTGGGATATATGGTAACTAAAAGAGGAATTGAAGCAAGCCCCAATCAGATTGAAGCCATCTTCAATCTGAAATAGTGTTATAATTGTCGAAAAGAAATTGATGTTTATGTGGTTTCTTCCATCTTATGAACGCGCTACGCATACAAACTGAATTAAGAGTAAATGTTGTTATATGTGTGATGAAACTTGATAATCCTGGGTATTATATCTCATATCCATAGTTAAGATGTTAAGGCTTTGTCGTTTGTTGTGCACACCAAGTGTTTGATAAAATGTTTGAACCAAAGTTTTTATAGATTTTATAGTGTTTTGACGTCTTTTAACTTATATCATTGTATAGGATGTTCCTAGACTCCTATACATGTTTGAGTTGAATTAAAACCAGGTATACGAGGTCTTTTATGTTATTGGTTCAAAGTGGGGAGAACCCTAAACATGGTTTCGCAGCTTTTAGTTCAGATTTTTATCTGACTTTGAAATATCATATAAAATCAACTGGGCGTCCGTTTGAGGAGTTCTTTATACGAACGGAAAGCCCCGAGTGTCTACTTTTTACATAATTTTAGTATAAAAGCAGACATGGTCTGAAGCTGGGTCAAAATAAGAATTTTGTATAGACTACATATGCTGAATATCAAGTGAGCTGTGTGGATTTTGTATTCTGTCCGGTGTTTAGAAATATTGTATAAAGTCAACCGTAGCTCTGATAAACACATATTTTATATGGTTGGAAAGCCCTACGTGTCTACTTTCTACAAAACTTTAGAACAAATAAGAAAATATATTTTTTAAGTGAGCCAATCAACCGTTTACAGTAGCTGCACGGAAACGAGCTGCATAGAAATAAATTTTATGACAATATAAGTTAATGAAGAATGATTGTACACCTTTGGGTTAAACTTGGATTGTTATTTGTAATGGTATATCGTACCTATTGAATGTTGGACTTTGTGAGCATTGTATATTGGATGTCTTATGAAAGAGTACTAATGTAGGGTGATTTAACTATCCACATTATGTATTTTGAATGTCTGAAAGTTGACTTGTTAACAAGCTAGGTTCTGGGATAGCTTGGAAATCAGTGGATCAAACAAACGAATTGTAATCAAGCTCCTACGGGCAAAGGTAAGTCTAACTTAAATTAAATCCTTAAATAGTGGGATAATTATCATTATCATAATCGTACTTGTTGTAAATCTAAAATAGGAGTTTTTGAAGTATTTGATTAGCATAACTTTATATGGTGAAAACGGGTCTTTCGGACCCATCTAAAGGATATCTTACTAAGTATAGCTTCAAACTATGGTCACATGTCTTTTCGACATAGTTAAAAGTATTTGGTTTATTTTAACCTCAAAAGTGAGAACGGATCTGTTCTACCCGTTACAACTTTAAGTGAACTTATCGTGTAATTATAACAAGATCTTACACCATATGCACATATGAAATACAATTGTTTTGGTTATTAACCAGTCAACGATGTCTTACTGATATAATTAATCATCCTAAATAGATAGTTTGTTGTGGTTATTGAAAGTAGTATGTTTAAATGGAAATTTGATTCCTTAGTTGTAATAATAATTCAACTGGTATAATTACAATTGGTATTACCTGTTGGTGAGCTTTCTGATTTTTGATTGTGGATAACACCATAGGTGCAGTTGCAATCATTAGTGAGTGGGAGAATTAAAAATATTGTAGAAAGTGTTGATTTAAAACTTTAATGATTACGGGAAAGTATATACGAAGCATGTACAAGAGGTTCAAGACCAAAGGGACAGTTAAACTGCAGGAAACAAAAAAATAAAGAGAGAAGGAAAATATGGTGCTGCAGACCTGTAGCTGATGTAGTATTTGCTGGCAGTAGCATAGGTGATGCTAGAAATGGAGATTGAACGTGAATCTGCCTTGAGCTACGCCGTGGTGAACGCTAGATCAGCGTAGACTACGCCGAACCCAACATAACATACCCTGAGCTTGTTTTTATTGGATTTTTAATTGCTTAACTGTTTTTTTTCTTAGTAAAGTTATTTATATATTGATCTAGTAATATTAATACTAATTTTTGTGCTAATATACCTTAGGTAAAGATTGTATCTTCGCTCAGGATTGGGATGAAAATATGAAGATCAAGTCATGGAAAAGAAGATAAGTTCTTGGATGAGACGAGACTTGATGGACAACTAGTGTGAGGTAAATGTTCAAGTACCAATAAAAATAGAAGAAAAGTTGGTGAGACCGTATGGGTTATTTTCAACAATTCAAGATTTTATTGGTGCATCCATCGCATGGCCTGGTCCATTCATCTTGGTATGTATTTGTTAAACTTGGGATGCGAGTAATTTTATTAACATGGAACTTAATGCTTATACATGGATAGTTTATTTGTAGGTAGTCCGTGAGGATTGAGGACGTTGGATGACTCAGGATTTTATGATGCTTGTTTCTTTTATTTCTTTTAATTTCTTTATTGAATGTTACAAGAGTTTATGTTGGATAATGTTGTAACTTATTTATGTTTAGTGTTTTTGTTATGAATAAGTTTATTCATTATAATAAAGTTTCATTTGTTTCAATAGTGATGTTATACACAACAACTCATCATCATCATCATCATCGTACTCAGTATATCTCACCAATAGCAAAGCTATGGTAGGGTCTGAGGAGGGTAAGATGTAGACAGCCTTTTGAGTTTCATTTCTTTTAATCTTTTATACACAACAACTATTGAGTATATATATGTTGATGGTCTTTTTATTGGGACGCTTTTTGAGTTGTTAATGGATATATTATGCGACCATAAAATTGGTTTAATAATCTTATTTGGGGTATTAGAACTTTTTTCTTGGTACTAAAGTACATATAGTGTTACATCATAAGTGCCCTATAGATTAATTTTTAAGGACACTTGTATGTGTATCAAAAGATTAAAGGTAGGTAAGTATATGTTAAAACATTGTAAAAGTTTCGTAATATGTTTTTATTAGGACACATTTTGAGTTGTTAATGGATATATTATACGACCATAATATTGGTTTCATAATCTTATTTGGGATATCAGGACGCTTTTTGAGTTCCGAGACTTATTACGACCCCTTTACATGAAACGCTTTTCTCGTTGGTCCTATTAAATGAAAGGTCCTATAAAATTGCATTTTAGGACGCTTTTGTGCGTACTAAAAAGCCCTTTTTGTTGTAGTGTAAATGAAAATCCCATCAGCCTTTTGCCGAACTTGTATGCCTAGGAAGAAGTTCATTTCTCCCATTGAACTCACGCTATACTTGGATTTCATCACCTCTTCAAACTCCATACACATCTTCATTGGTTGACCCAAATATAATGTCATCCACATTGACTTGTAACAAGAGCAAATCTATTCCTTTCTTCTTGTAAAAGTGGGTCTTGTCAATAGCTCCCCTTTGCATTTTCAAATGGGTGGTTTGACAGCTCATCATACCATGTTCTAGGAGCCTGATGCAATCCATACAAGGCTTTGTTCAGTTTATACACCCTGTTAGGATAGATAGGATCCTCAAAACCTGGTGGTTGAGAAACATATACCTCCTCTTCAATCTTTCCATTTAGGAAGACAGATTTGACATCAAGCTGGAATACCCTGATGTTCTTTGAGGCAGCATAGGCTAAAAGATCCTTATTGCTTCTACCCTAGCCACAGGTGCATAGACCTCCTCAAAGTCAATTCCTTCCTCCTGAAGGCATCCCAATGCTACAAGTCTAACCTTATTCTTGATCACAATACCCCTTTCATCCCTTTTGTTTCTGAACACCCATTTTGTGCCAATTGCATGTCTATTTCTTGGCCTGTCTACAAGCTCCCAAACTTGTAGGTCTCTAAATTGAGCCAACTCTTCCTGCATTGCTTGTACCCAAATGTTGTCCCTAAGAGCTTGAACAATATTCTTTTGTTATATTTGGGATAGATAGCATGAGTATAAACAAATATTCGCAGTTTCGGAGTGACTTCTTGTGACTCTTTCATGTATATTGCCAATGATGTGTTCAGCTGGATGATTCTTTTCAACATAGGGGGTTTGAATAATCACATCAGTAGACATAGTTGTGTCAAGATTTGACTCATTGAGTTCTGGTTCTTCAATGATCAAATTAGGTGAATAATCATCAACTGCTGGTGTCTCCTCATTGAACTATCTTGAGGTGGATGCACCATTGTTTCCTGATCTCAGTTCTTCAAATAGGTCTTGAAACCTTGCACTTGTAGCAGTTGCTTCTTCACTTTGATTGCTTGGATCCTCCTCAACTTGTACTTGATCATTTTGCATTTTTTGATTGTCTTGAATATCATTTACTTGATCTTGTACAAGACTTTCATTGTTCACTTGATTGTCATCTTGAGATTGATCAACATCTGTCCCATAGGAGTTCTTTATGAATGTGTATTCTTTTTCTTTTCTTGCAATCTTTTCCACAGCCTTTCCAAATCCACTCTCTTTTGTTTTGACTCTTCAATCATATTGGTTTTTAGAAGGTTTCATCATAGTCTTCAGGATATATCTTGAAAGACTTTATCAATTTCTCCAAATCAAATAACCATGATGCACCATCAACTGTGTTGAATTGGTTTTCATTGAAAACCAAATTTGAGGAATCAATTACAACCAAATAATCTTTCACATACACTCTGTAGGCCTTTGAATGTGTAGAATATCCTACAAAGAAATAGTCCAAGGATTTAGCTTGAAACTTGTTCAAGTAATCCTTTGTGTTCAACAGAGAACATTTGCATCGAAATGCTTTGAAAAACTTGATATAGGGTTTTCTGTTGCAGAATATTTCATATGGAGTCTTGTTGTGACTTTTGTTTATTAGTACCCTGTTCTGAACATTGCCTGTGTGTTAATTGCTTCTGCCCAAAATGTGACAGGTAAATTAGCATCAGCAAGCATGGTTCTTGCTGCTTCAATAAGTGTTCTATTTCTTCTCTCAGCAACACCATTTTGTTCAGGAGTTCTAGGAGCTGAGAACTGTTGAAGTATTCCTTTGTTGTTGCAAAATTCTTCAATCACTCCATTCTTGAACTCAGTACCATTGTCACTTCTCATCACCTTAACCCTTTTATTCAATTGATTCTCCACTTTGTTAAGATAGTTCATAATGAATTCAGCAGCCTCATCCTTTTTACTTAGGAAATAAACCCAAGTATATCTTGAATAATCATCAATGATCACAAGACAGTATCTTTTCTTTCCAATGCTTGGTACACTCACAGGACCAAAGAGATCCATGTGAAGCATTTCAAGCAGTTGATCAATTGAGTTGATGAGCTTAGTCTTGTGAGAAGACTTGTGCTGCTTTTCCTTCTGGAATGAGACACGGTTGTCATCCAATTTAAACTCTCTTGTAGGTAAGCCAATCACATGCTCACCTTTGACTAGCTTATTTATATTCTTCAAATTGACATGGTAGAGTTTCCTATGCCACAGCTTTGACTCATTTTCAGTGGATTTAGAAACAAAGCAAATGCCAACCCTAGAAACAACATCCTTCATGTTCAGTTCATACAAATTTCCATTTCTTGGGGCCATCATCATGATCATGTCAGGTGGAATAACATACTCAGGCCTTAAGATGAAACAGTGAGAATCATCAAAGCCAACTTTGTAACCTTTATCACACATCTGGGATATGCTTAAAAGATTGTATTGAAGCCCTTCAACATAGAAAACATTGTCAAAAGTAACTTTCCCATTTGTCCAAATTCCTTTTCCAACAATTTTTCCTCCATTCTCATCACTTCCAAATGCCACTGGTCCCTCAAACTTCTCTTCATAGTTGACAAGTGACCTCTTGTCACAAGTCATGTGCCAAGAACATCAACTGTCCAAATACCATACTTCATTTAGTGTAGTGGACTGTTCCTGCACAATACAAAGAAAGTGATTAGTTTGATGATGAAGTGCAAGCTACTTTAACTTGCAAATCATCAGATTCAATTTCAGTGGCAGCACTAGGAGTGAGTGATATGGGTTCAGGGTCCTCATGAGTAATTTCTATGTGATCTGGATCATCATTTTCATATCCACACCCTCTTGGAGTTTTCACAAATGAAGTTGTGCCCTCATATTCAGAACCTTCAGTGTTACTTTCTTGAATAACATAGTCTTTCTTGCTTGAAAAGTCTCTCACATCCATACATGTTTCCACTTTGTTTTCAACTTTAGGTTTCCATAGGAAACCTTGAGGTTCATAACCATGTTTCAGCAAGAATTTCTCATCTCTAGTTAATTCAGTAGGTTTCTTTCTAGGAAGAACACCCTTGTTTCTCTTCTTTTGACTGTTTGAAGATCCTTGAGAATCATCAGATTTTACTGATTTTGTGTCATTTTTGGGAATGATTCTCAAAAGTTGGAAATTATTTTTCTTTTCATACTTAATCTTCTTGGGAGATTGACTTCTTCTGTTTTGCTTATCAAATGGTTTTTTCAATCTTACTTCAGCTTTCTTCTCTTTTGCAACTGACTGATCAGACTCATTCTTCTTCCCCTTTTCACTTACTTTCCCCTTTCCCAAGTATTCTTCATATTTCAATTTATAGAGAACAAAGTTTTGTCCAAACTTCGCCTCATTTGGAACATGGAAAGGTTTAAAGTTGAGTCTATCATTGCATGTGTCATTGTGATGACCATACTCATCACATCTTTTGCACCACACTTTTCCTTTGAATTTTTCATGGTCAGCTCCTTTCTTAAACCTTTCACTTGGTCTTGGTGGATCAACTCCAAGTGTCTTTTGAGTCTTCAGACCATCAAAGTCAATTGAGAAATGAACAAATTCATCAATCTTGATATCATTTCTTTCAATCTTTCCCTTGACAAAGACAATCTTCTTCATATTCATGGGCTCTTCATCTAGGCTTCCTTTGTGCCTTGATTGTCTCTTTTCATATTCATCCATGGTTTCCACTTCCGTAATGTCAAATACTTCATGACTTGAAAATATTGGGTAAATTGGAATGAAGTTTTCACATACAACAGTTTCAGCCACTTTCTTCTTGTTGTTATCTTTGATTCTTTGTAGCATTGCCTTGCTTGGAGGTCTTACTGTACTATATCTGACTTTAGACCTTTCACATATATCAAAAGACACATGTTCTTTTCTAAGTTTTTCATTCATTTTCTTCGTGTCACTGGTGGCAGTTGTGGCAGCTTTTCAATTGAATCTAGTTTCTTGTACTTCTACCTCTTTCAGCAGCTTTAATTTCTTCATCAGTGATTTGATCACTCAAATCACTTAAATCATCAGCATTAAGATCTTCAGAGTCAGAGTCATCTTCAGATACTTGAATTCCAATTGACTTGTCTTCTTTCACTTCTTCCTTCACAACATATTCTCCCTCTTCATTTACCTCAACCTTCTTATATAGATCAACAAACTCCTCTTTGTCTTCAAACACTTCTCTAAACTGCTTGAGATAAGTATCCCTCTTTCTTTGTCAAATTTAGGTAAAAAGTTGTTATTGAATGGAGGTGGAACTGCTTTATTTTTGTCTTTCTCACTAATTTGGTTCAGTATCCCACATATGTTTCCTGTGGAGACCAAATTCTTTAAAAACTAATTATTAGTTTCCAGCTTTGTGTTCTTCACCTTTTCTACAATTAACATCTTCTTTAACCCTTCAATTTCAGTGCAATACCTTTGTTGAGCTTTGTAGCTACTCACACAATCATCTTCCAAACTTCTGATCTTCTCTTCACTAACAACATCACTTACTTCATATCCATTTATGATGCTTTGTTTTCTGAAACACTCACTCTCTAGCTTGCCTAGTTTCATATTCAAAGCAGTAATTGTTTCATTTAAATCAGTGATAGATGATTGTACCTGAGAAGATGATGTTCCAGCTTCATTCTCAATCTTTGACATGAATGCAACATTTGCCGCTTTGATGTCATCTTCATGATTACTCCAGTTAAAATCACCATCTTGTTGTGCAGCAAGAGCTACATTCCCTTGATTTCTTGGTTGAGATTGATTGGATCTGTTGAGGTTGTTTTGAGCAGCATGAGGGAATTGGTTTCCTTGGTAGTTTTGGTTTTGATTTTGAGGAACAACTTGTTGGTTATACATTTGAGGCTGTTGAAAGTTGTTGAAGTTGGGATTGTTGTTGTTGAAGTTGTTTGTGTTCTGATTTTGCTGAAAATTATGTTGATATTGCATTTGGTTTCTTGGCTGTTGACTTTGAAATTGATTAGCTTGAAAGTTTCTGGGCTGGTTACACTCTCTAGCAAAATGTCCAGGTTGTTGGCAGTTGTAATAAATAGCCTTTGACTTGTCAAATCCAATCCTTTCATTTGGCCCAGAGACCAATGATCTACCAGTTCTACTGAATAGCCTCTTCCTTCTCAGTGCTAGCATTGCAGCTTGCCATTTCAAATCCATATCCTCAAGGTCATCAGCATCTATTTGCTCCAAGTCATCTTGGATGACACTTGTGTGGATTATGTTTTTAGCCACAAATGTATTATATGACTCAGTGAACAATGAGAATAGTGCTTGGGTATCATTAGCTTGACCAATGTTTCCACCATGGTGTGGCACATGTGCCACTGAGGCAGTGCCAGTTTCTTCAATGAGTTGGACATTTAACCTTGTGTGATTTCCATGGCTTGAGCTACCTCCAACAAATAACCTAGATGTGTCATTAACATGTTCTGTTGGTTCCTCAATGATGGGAATTTGTTGTTGGTTCTTGGTAGACAAGTTTCCCATGGGTGTAATCAATGCATTAGAAACATTGAAACAAGGCTTTTCTTCTTTGATCATCTCATTTTAAATCATCTCAATTTCTGCAGCCTGAAGGAAACACACTACATCATCCACTTTCAAATCATTGAAATTAGGCTTTTGGAGGATGAATTTGCAGGCAGTGTACCATTCCTTAGGCATTGAGTTGAGCATCTTGGTATTCATATCAGAATCAGTCATGACATAATCAGTTGTTCGAAGATCATTCACAATTGCCAAGAATCTCTCAAGGATGGACTTCAACCTTTCCCATCTTTGTACTTAAACCTCTCAAGTTGTTGCTTAAGCCTTTGCTTTTTTATGTTCTTGAGCTCTGTGTTACCCTCAAACATTTCAAAAATTGCATCACACATTGCCTTTGCGGTGGCATGATGTGCAACCTTGGTAAGTATTTCCCAAGACAGTCCTAGCTTTATCATTGCTAAGGCCCTGTCATCAGCTTTCCTCAACCTATCTCTTACAACACCAGTAGCTGCACCATATTCGGCTCGTGGTCCATTTTTGATTGATGCCCACATGTCTACATCGTTGTAGCAAACAACCGCTTCAAATAGAACTTTTCATTTGGTGAAGTTTTCCTGTCCATAACTAGGTATTTTGTTAGTAGACACTTCTTGTTTTTCAAGACCAGCTATTTTAATGGTTTGAAAAACGGAAACAGAGTAAAAATCAAGTTTTCAGTTGAAAATAATCAGATCTGACTATCAAATCCTCAGATCTGATGAATCTGGTCCGATTGGAACAAGAAATGACAATAAAGATGTAAACTTTAACTGAAATAAGGAAAAGAAAACACCGTATTTTTGTAGATCTGGACGGAAAAGAAAAAACAGAGCAGCTGACGTCACTCTCTAATGGAACAATGCTTTGCTTACGTCATTGTTCTTCTTCAGATCTTCAATCATCAACAAATATTCCAAATCAGCAATCAACAAGCTCTGATACCACTTGTCGGTCCCGAAAAATCACTCCATAATCAATAACAATGTTATAACCCACACATATTGTGTCGACAAGAAGGTTAATGACGGATTTCTAAATAAGGAAAGATTCTTGTTTGTTAACGGCGGAATCAGAAACAAAAAAGTCTGTTCTTCCTTTCAGCTACTCCATTTTGTTGCGGAGTGTATGGTGCGCTAAACTGATGTTCAATCCCTTTCTGCAAACCAAACATCTCCATTTGGTAGTTCTTAAATTCCGTGCCATTATCACTTCTGATGAACTTAACCTTTCTCCCAACAATATTTTCCACTTTGGTAATCAAGTTAATTACCAACTGAACCGTTTCATCTTTTGCCTTCAGAAAGTAGACCCATGAGTAACGTGAGTAATCATCAGTCACAACCAGGCAATATGATGTTCCTCCTAGACTCTTGACATTTATGGGACCAAAAATATCCATGTGGAGCAAATCCAAAGTGCTGACAATTGAGTTAACCCTCTTGGAGTGATGTGGCTTCTTGTGTTGTTTTCCTTTCTTGCATGACAAACATTTATCTTCAAAGTTGAAGTTCTTCAATGGAACCCCAAGTACCAACCCATTCTTGACAATGTAGTTCATCTTATGAAGATGAATATGACCCATTCTTCGGTGCCACAATTCTGACTCAGACTCTGTTGCTTTTGACAGAAGACACGACTCTTCCGTCGCCATCTCGGTTGACCGCATGTCCATTACATATGTGTTCTTTTCTCTTGGATCTTTCATCACAACCCAGGTTTCAGGAATCTTTACACCAGGATAAAGCACGAGTGCCTCATCTTTTGTAAAATGCACGGTATAATCTTTGTCACAGATCTGAGAGACACTTAAAAGATTATGCTTTAACTTTTCTACAAAATTGACTTTCTCCAACTTGATTCTCCCATTAGTAACAGTACTAATGCCAGTAACTTTCCATCCACTTTCTCCTGCAAAACTAACCCTTCCTCCTTGAACAGTCTTCCAATCACGTAACAATTTCTTGTTACCAGTCATGTGCCGGGAACAACCACTATCTACAACCCACATGTTGTTTACAGTCCAGCTCGACTGTTCCTGCACAATTAAAGAGAAGAATTAGAAGCGGGTGACCCAAGACCTTTTGGTCTTGGGTTGATCTAACCTATTAGAAGACATCCAATTCCTTGGTTATCCAAATTTCCTTTGAGAAAAGTTTATGTTTGATTTGAATGGAGAATTTCTAGAACATTTATTATGATGCCATCTATATATCCTTGAGTTTCTCGCACTAAAAGATTCATAGTTACTTGATTCATAATTAGTTGAGAAAAGACGAGGCTGGTTTCATTGAAATCTTGGATTATTCCAACGATTAAAATTGTTTGTGTAAGTATTTTTACCAGCATCAGATTTAGAGCTTGTTTTATTCTTGTTTGTAGTTGGCTTCATATTTCTAGATTTTCTCCGTTTCAGAGGACAGTCATTGACAAAGTGTCATATCTTGTTGCATCTAAAACAACTGTTGTTCGAATTATTAACGTTCCTTTGAAAATTTGTATCAAGAGTTGCTTTAGACGATGAGGTTGTGTTTCTATCAGTTTGTCTCACATACGGCGGAACAAATGGGTTTAAAGAAGATTTCTTTTTGTCAAAATCATATTCCTCCCCACGTTTGAGTAACACAACTTCATCTTTCATCTCAACGGACTCAAAGGTTATGTCCAAACTTGATGAATTTGGACTTGTCTGAACAGTCTCACTCATCTCAACATCGGTGTTGTTCGAATGAACCTTAATTGGAACTGTCTGACCAGTTTCATTACAAACGGATTGCTGATTAACAGGATTGTAAGTATAATTATTGTTATAAGGTGGTGGAACTTCAGTGTATCCGATTCCCCCTTTGTTGTTTGGGGAACGTTGAACACTTAGAATATGATCAAGAACCACAAAAGAATTTCTAAATTGTTCAATTTTTCTGTTCAGTTCCACCACTTTTTACCTGGTAGTCAGCTATCTGTTTGTCCTTTTCAGCTATCAGTTTGGTCTTTTCCTCTACAATCTCATAGCTAAGATCAATTACTTGTATTTTTTCAGCTAGGGTGGCCTTAAGGCTTTTGATGTCTTTTTCACTAGATTTTAGTTTTACCGAATAACTATTTTCTTTAGTTTTAGAATAATGATGTTCTTCCTTTAATTTTTTTAATTCAATATCCGAACTAACAAACTGATCGGTTAAGGCTTTCAATTGATCAGACAGTTTTTCACATTGCTCACAGTGAAATTCAGAACATACCTCTGATAGCTGATCGTTCACTTCTGCCATGTATGCTTGATTCTCCACTGATTCTCTGTCACATCTTCCAGTCTCGATGTTTACCAGATTTGCTTGTTCAATCACCTCCTAAACTTGTATATTCCAGTTATACCCACCGTTCTGTTGAGACACCATAGCCTTGATTTCATTTCCACTTCCATTCTGTTGAGTACGTCTGTTCTAACATCGTTTGACTCTCTCATTTGTACACTCTCTAGCAACGTGGCCATTTTGTTGACAGTTGTAGCAACGAACCTTTGACTTGTCGAACCCCAGTCTCTCTCCAACGAACTTTCTACCAGTTTTCTTCATAAACCTCTTCACCTTCTTACAACCATTGCCATCTGCCATTGTAGATCCATTTACTCCATGTCATCGGCATCTATCTGATCATAATCCTCATCCAAGGTTCCAGGATCTACTATCTTTCCCTTGATGTAATTCTCATAAGAGGCAATGAAGGAGGCATAAAGAGCAGATTGTTGTTCAGCTGATTTCACACTCATAGGCATCTGCAAGCAATTCTTGCTAGATGCACTGGCTGAGGAATTACCAGCTGAGGACTATGTTTTTGACGAACTACTTCCACCCGCTACAAAGCATATGTCTCCATCCATATTCATCACCATATGACCATCTTGAGTAGAGTTTGGTTCACTTCCTGAGTAATACGCAGTCGTTTCAGATTTAGAGCTTGAATTTGGAGACCCTTTTGCACCATACATTCCGGGATCTTGAACCTGATCAGTAGGAGTCTCTTTTCTTATCATATTTAGATCATAATTACATAACTTAGCGACCACCGTTTCCAACTCGAAAGTTTCAAAATCTTTATTATCTCTTATCAAGGCTATGTATATTTCCCATTTGGCCGGTAGAGCATCCAGTAGTTTTTCTACAATTTCTGCCTCAACGTATTTGATGGTGTAGTTGTTCAACTCAGTTATTAGGTGATAGTATCTTGTAATTATATCATCAAGTGACTCATTCTTAAGGTACTTGAACACTGAGAATTGAGTTTTCAACAGTTTTGACTTTGAATTTCGAATTCCAACGTTTCCTTCATAGCGATTCTTTAGTGCTTCCCACAACTCTCTAGCGGTCTTGTACTTTTTGAAGGTATGGAGGATCTCTTGAGGTAGTGCCATTGTTATGGCTGCTAGTGCTTTACTTTCTGCTTCGTACATTTTCTTTTCATCATCCTCCATCTTATTGTATTTCTTAAGTTGCTCACGACCTTCAAACTCAGTAGTCGGTGGAATGTACCCATCTTGAATGCAGACCCACATCTTTGCATCTTGGTATTTCACATACTGTTCAAACCTATCTTTCCATGCAACGAAATCAGTTCCTTTCAGAAGTTTTGGAGCTTTAGTTGCTGAGCCAGCTTTAACCTCCATCTTTACCAATTCTGTGATGTTTTTCGAAGTCATGCTTGAATGAAACGAGACCTAGAGTCCAAATACAATATACTGTGAACAGTGAGCAGTGAACTTATCAGAACTTCGCTACTGCTAACTTCGCCTTGGCCCCAACTTCGCTGACCTTATAGGTTCGCTGAAACCCTATATCTTCTCTAAAACCCTAGTGTCGTTTAACGGAAACTTCGCCAAGTGAATGGCTTACATTTGCAGGTTTGATACGTATGATTTTGAAGGTTGCGAGAGTGACAGGAAAGTGCAATTGATGAGTATTGTAGAGAAACTAACAAAGGAGCGGTGTTTCAACGTAAAACAGTTTCGTGAATGGTCTAACGGAACAATTTTAACACTCGTGTGATAATCCCGAACCACACAATCACGAGAAAAATGCTCTGATACCAATTGTAGGTTCCCAGCCGGATCTACATAGGAGTATCTCGTAACACGAGGGTGCGGAATCCCCTACGTATACGATACGAGTGCTAACACGATGAACACGTAAATCACACGTAAACACCCGAATATAAAGGAATACTTGTTATATGGCGATATTGATAAACAAGGACACCAAAACACGTAACACCCAGGTCACAAAACACAGCCGTCAAAATTCTTCCAAAATAAGCCGAAGTTAGGGTATATATAATACGACAACTTCGCCTAACATGCTAGGTGAAGTTGTCCTAACTTCGCTACCCCAAGTTCGCTAAACACTAAAGCAAACTAACACGTTCAACACAATACGAACAATGTAACGATTACAGACACAAATAAACACGAGATAAATTAACTACTGGCATTATGCACCAACAAAGGTTTTCTCTAAAACTTGTCAAGGAGGCTAATCGGGTGCAGATAAACCATAAAAATGTAAACTTGATGTTAAAACGGATTTAATGGACTTGTTAGTTGGTCAAGATTAAACCAATAAAGGTTCAAGCTTTATGGATAAACGGACTAGATCTTAAGTCGAAAATGATTAAGGGTTGATATGGTGCCATAATAGGAGTATTAATGTTGCGATATATAATGATAACGAGGATAAAGGGAATATATCTAGCAGCAGGTCACTCGAAAGCAAGATTTTGTGACAAACCAAACTCGAATACAATGAGTATTCGAAATGCAAGAAAAGGGTGATGTTGTGTTCGAATACAAAGAGAAAAAGGGTTCAATTCGAATACAAGTTTACAAGATACAAGCCACTCGCATACAACAGGTACTCGAATACACCATGTATTCGAATACATTAAGCATTCGAATACACTAAGTATTCAAATACTATATGTATTCGAATACATTGTGTATTCGAATACAATATGTATTCGAATACACAATGTATTCGAATACATCATGCATTTGCATACATTGTGTATTTGTATACTTACATGTCTTTGAGTGCAATATGGTTTGAATGCAATTGTATTCTAATAAGCCTCCATTCGAATACAACAAGGAAAGACAGGAAAATGTTACAAGTATATCCGCATTTGAATATACATTGTATTCTAACATAAAATGCCCATTCAAACACAAGAAGTATCCTAACTAAGTTCCATTAGAATACAAGGCCATGCTTATGAATACAATGCCTTACAAGGCCATTAGAATAGATCAGACTTAGCCATTTTGGCTGAAAAATGAATAATATGATTAAGACAAGTATTGATACACGTAACTAATGTACAGTTAGCCGAGCTCAATTAAAGAAAGGAATAACCGTTAACGGCAAACGTAACAGAACCTAGGTGAGTTTCTAGCCCCATTTCCTTGTTATGTTTTCGGGGCTGTGTGCATACTCGATGTGATAGTTAATACACTTACCTTAAATGGTAAGTGTATGCCATATATGATATTTATGATAAATATGTTGGAATCGATCTACCCAAGACCCATACTAGAGTTGATGTGGCTAGTACGTTATGATCCAAGTCAGGTCATACCCAATAACAACCTAGACAAACGCCACGATAATTATTATTATATATGATCTAAGTAATAATAATCAACACTTATACATTTAGAAAATGGGTTTTCCAAATAATTGCATTTGTGTGTTAAGTAAATTATATGGATAATTTATATATGAGAGAAACGTTATTTATTTGGATGAATAACAAAAATAACTATTAGGAAAAATAATAACAATGTGGGTTTGAGTTTTGGGGGGAAAACCACCCAAGGTGGCTAGCCCCATCTCTCTCTCTCTCTCTCTCTCTCTCTCCTTTGTATTTTTCCAATACATGCAATCTCTTCTATTGGGAGATTAGTTTTTCTTGGTGAATGTAATTTACACCTTCTCTCTCACACACAAACTCTCTCTAACCTCTCGGCCGAAAATCTAAGAGCAATAACAAGAGATTGCAAGAGTGTTAAGGGACCTAGCAACCAAGGTGTTTGTTGGAGCTTGTTGGGTATACAAGCTTGAGGATTTCTCTCTTGAAGTCTTGCCATTCGTTCTCATTCATCCCTTTCATTTTCTTCACTTGAAGGTATGTTCTTGAGACACTCTATGGTTGTGCTTTGATAGTATGTATAATCGTATATGGATCCTGGATTGGGTTTAACATAAACTGGTTTATGTGTAATGGTTAAACAAGATTTAAAACTATATTTCCGCTACGTTTCCCTAAATAAATGGTAATTTTGGACTTTGATAATCTTGATAAAACCCAACAATGGTATCAAGAGCCGCTTATATGATTACATGCTTCAAATCGGGTTCTAAAGTGCTCGGGTTTGATGGTATTTTTTTACCATTTTGGCCGAGAACTTTAGGCCTTTTGGTTGCCCCTTGGTTTTTCAAGTTAGTACCATACATGTATGTGGTAAAAACAAGAAAAATTGGTCATTTTGGTTGCCAAATTTTGTTTGGGCTGAAACTGTGTTCTTCAGCTTTGGCCGAGAACTCAATGGTAAGAATCCATGGTTCTCGGTCTGGCCGAAGACACCCGAAACCCTGTTCTCGGTTGGCCGAGAACTCATCGTTGGGGAACCATGAGATTTTGGTTGACCGAAAACATGTTCTCGGTTGGACCGAGAACTCATGGTTGAGAACCATAGTTCTCGGTTGGACCGAAATCTAGTTCTCGGTGTTGACCGAGAACAATAGGTTCTCGGTGAACCAAAGCTTTCGGGCCGAAAACTCTGAAGCTCTGGTCTTCTGTCCGAGAACTATGTGTTCTCTGTTTTAGGCCAAGAACTAAGGGACAAGGGGAACCATTCTGGTCAAAGGTTGACCTGTTTGGTCAAGGGTTGACCTGTTATATGGATGTTCATAACTTAGCCATGACCTTGTGTATATTGAAGAAGACTTGTGATTTATTCATTTGTTTGTAATATTCTTTATTCGGGTTTGTAATCTATTTATTTTTTCAAATAGTTTGTAATAATAAGTAGAATAGTTGTATTTCTTTTATTAGACAAAATGTATTAGGATGTATTTTGTAAAGGAGATGCAACTACAATACCATTTTGGTTGAAGCCCAAGTGGAAGCCCAATTAAAGAAAAAGGATCACACAACTACAAGTGAACGCTTGAAGCATAAGGATGCAGAGTCAAGTGGGAGTTCACCATCTCATACCTTGTGTCATGCTCGTCCCTTAGGAGAGACCTTTTGGCACACTTGTTTCGGTCAACAAGTGTTGTTAATTTTAGGTCGCTATGGTTATGAACATGTGATTGTATTTTATGCTTGTATGGTTGATTTATGTTTATTGTTTTATAATGTTTGGATGTTAACAATTATAATCGACAACTAGCATAAAAGTGATTCCTTTGAAATTATTAAGTTATAAAATTGGTTTTATTAACTATTAATAATTTCATAATAAAATGGGTTTTATTAAAAAGAATTTGAAAATTGGTTTTCAAAGGTACCATACATTTGAATGCATGCTTATGGAAGGTACATTAAAAGTTTTCCAATCTAGAATTTTGAAAACTTAAATCCCTTTTCAAAACAAGTTGAACATCATCCTTTTATACAACACTCGATTCACTTGGAGTCTTGATGTGGGATAAAAGTCACCTAACCACATTTAAGAAGACTTGTGATCTTGAGGTGGATTTACAACACAGATAAAGGTCACCTAACCACTTGTAAGTGTAAACTCACACGTGTGTGTAAGTAGGACGACTTGATTTGGAAACCATGTGAATAGGGTCACCGAAGCATGGCGTACAAAGGTGTTGATGGGATTAAACATGCCAACTAAACATATGATGTTTAGGCGATCCCTTAAAACTAGAAGTTGCAAAGGGTTGCAATTGTCAAACATTGACTACCTTGTTAATTCGAATAGTGGGATAAAGGTCACCTAACTACTATTTGGATGAACTGTTGGATTCTAGATTTTAATCATTAATTGTCTTGGAGACAATAAAGGGTATTAACGATTAAAATTTATTAATATCGAAAATACTAAATTGAACTTTGTTAAATTCTTTATAGATGGCCGCAAACAATCCACAGAACGCTATTATCCCACTCGTGCATAACTTATCATTAAGATCCATTCTACATAAGGATCGTCTAAACTACAACAATTTCATGGACTAGTATCGAAACTTGAGAATTGTTCTCAAGCAAGAGAAGAAGTCCTACATTTTGGACGATCCTATTCCCGATGAACCCGATGTCAATAACTTGGATGCCTACGTGGATTGGCTGAAATACACCGAGAATTCGGTGCAAGTTTCTTGCCTCATGTTGGGAACAATGATTCCTGAGATCCAAAAGGATTTCGAGAATCATGGGGCGTATGACATGATAACCCAGCTTAAGGAAATGTTCCTTACTCAAGCAAGGGTGAAGCGCTTCGAAATGGTTCGAGCACTTCATGCATGTCATATGGAAGAAACCCACTGCTTAAGATGAAAAGCCACATTGATCGGCTTGAACGACTTAATTGTCCCATCTCAAAAGAGTTAGTCACGTATTTGATCCTCAATGGCCTAACTAAAAGGTTTGAGACACTCGTCATGAACTACAACATGAACGGATGTGATAAAAGCATTGGTGAGCTTCATGCAATGTTTAAGACAGCCGAAGCCGGCATGGGTAAAAAGGTTTTTGTGACATTCGTGACAAAACGAGGTATACTATATCATTACGTAACAAGTAAACGATAAATCGGTTAATTCGTAGTGCTTAAACGAGTAACCGACCGATACTAATTATGACCCGTATACATACTGAGGGGTCATATACGAGTTATATATATATGTTATAGAGGCTAACATATTGATAATTAGGCCCCAGTACGTTTAAAACTCTTTAAATGAAAAAGGTTTCGTTTATCGATACGCTATAAGCTTAAACGCAATCGTTAATATCAAAACGAGAATTGTAGCATCCGTTAAGCCAAAAAAGATTTATAAAACACTTATATGACATGTTCTAAGCAATCCGTGAAAATATTTTGGAATTTTACAACGAGTCAGTACGTTTTTCTTATTTTACAAAACTAGGCTGAAAAACACTCGTTTTCGCGCTGTTTTTCGCACTCGAACTAATTTTTTTGCGAAAAACCGAACTCGAACTAAATTTTGGACTGAGATTTACGTGTGGCATGGAAACCAAGGCTTTATTGGGCCAAGAGGAGGCCCAATGGGCCCCCCATTTATTCCGGCCGCAAAAAGATATTGTAATCTTTTGTTTTGTTTTAGCTTATAACATATGTTTACCTAGATATTTTGCACAAAAATCCTCAAACCAATTCCCTAAAACCTGCGTTCTTCACCCCTTTCAGCCAAAACCTAGAGGTAAACATTCTATTTTGATAATATTTATACTTGATTAACCAAGTTTAGTCATAGAAAATTAAGTCTTGTTTAGTTTTAAACATGTTTAACCATTCAAAAATCATAAAAATTAAGTAAAATCATGTTTTGATGTTAAACATGTCTACAAAGCAGAAACATACTAATTTTTGGTCAAAAACGCGGATTAGAACACGAATACGACGTTTTTACGGTTCGAAAGTTCGGTTTGAAACCAAAACCGAAACCCTAATTATCAAGGCTGTCACATGGATGATTTATGCTTGGTTTGATGTTATATGATATGTAGATACACTGAGTTTGCAACCCGAGACCCGGAGAGTCGTTTAAGCTAGCAAAACTCATCGAAAACCGACAAGGTAAACCCGTAACACTCATTTAAGAGCTGTTTAGTATTAGGTTGTGACGTGCTTGTTGTTAGCTTGTGAAAATTTGCAGGGACATTAGGGATCATATAAATGAGTCCCTGTTCAAATTTGGTAATATTTCTATAAACGGAGAATATTTGGTGAATTTATTCCCGTTTATGAGCGTGTATTTGGGAAAAATAGCTAAACATATTGAAAAATTATGAAACTTGATTTTGGAATTTAATATGTGATGGTAAGATCACTGGTAAAGTTTGGGGATCATTGGAAATGCCTAAGTATGGTTTGTGCAATTATGGTTTAACCGAATCTTAACAGCCGAAAAATGCACAAAAAGGCATTTTGTCAAAAGAGTTAGGTTCTGGAGATTTTTCAGGGGCTATTTAATAACATTGAGGCCATTTCTAAAAATTGTTGGATTTTTCGGAGGTCGTTTGATAGAAACGGGCCATTTATTACACGATTATAACCTATTAAATGAATTTTTATAAGTAAATAATTAATCATAAAATTTCTGAAAATATTTTTATAAAATTCTCCATGTCTTAATGTATTTTTACAAAAATTTACATAATTTATGTATAAGTATATATTTAGTTATGATTAATCAAAGGTTTAAATTATAATTGTTTTAACGAAACCGACAGTTTTGTGTTTAACGGACTGACTGGTATGTCAAAATGTCAAAAGTGGTCAAATATCATATTTTTGAATGATACTGATAAAAACAAACTTTTTACGAGAATTCCGGACAATTCGGGTGGATTGTACGCGTTTTGTATAATCAAACCCGTGTGAAAACGGAAACGAACCCTGCGATCAAACCAGATACCGAAACCTTAAAATTCTTTAATAAATCAAATCATTTTATCAATCAATATATTTACTTAAGTTTATGTGATCTTACCTAATCCCGAAACGTATAAACAATCAACTTGGCTAGGCTCGGGAAACGGTGAAACTGAGCCAAATCCAGTTTTTAACATTTCATAGTATACAACGTCACAATCTAAGACTATGGTCATGTTCTGGGCCTAACAGCTATACCCAGATTATCTATATAGCCGGAATTAGCTTGAACATTGTACTAGTATTAACGATACGATACCGTTTATAGGAATCAGGCTATAAGCGAGGCACCTGACTTATTGATACGTAATTTCCGTGCGAACTACGATAAGGTGAGTTTCACGACCCCCACTTTCTAAGCTGTTTTACGAACTTTTGGGGTGAAAAGCATGTTTACATATACTTATATACTTGAAAACGTGTGATGATGTGGATTATCTAAGTACTAACACTTGACAAGTCCCCACAAACACAAGTGATTAACTTCGTGCCGGTGACGTGTGGATAGTACTATCGGTTTGACAAACCCAACTGACAGAGCCGGTGGGGTATGCCGGAACATGTTAACCCAGTTGCACATTGTCATTTAAACTTATTACATACTGCTATGTGGTGTTAGACATAGTACATACTTGGGGCAAAGTGGCTGTTAAATGCCAACGGGAGTGCATGGGCAGGGGTGGCCATGCGTTTTAGCTCATTTCGGTTTCACTTGTGGCTTAGTATAATACATCATACACATACATATGTACATACACACTGTAAACTTTACGAACTCGTATTCTGATTTCGTTGATACTCGTGAAA
This sequence comes from Bidens hawaiensis, assembly GCF_021521415.1. Taxonomy (NCBI): domain Eukaryota; kingdom Viridiplantae; phylum Streptophyta; class Magnoliopsida; order Asterales; family Asteraceae; genus Bidens; species Bidens hawaiensis. Next base: position 41,767 of record NW_027496412.1, on the reverse strand, counting down.
CTTGAAACTCACCAACTAGACGTAGTTGACTCGTTTTAACATGCTTTTCAGGTAAAGCGAAAGTGGAATGAATTGCTTACATGCTTGGTGTTAGAAGGAGAGTTGAATAGCTGTGAATAGACGCAGACATATAATATTAAATAAAAAGCTCGTAAACCGGTTATGTGATTCTCATCTAGTTTGTAAACATAGTACCAACCCATGTAATATGATGTAAATTAGTTGTTGAATTTATTTATAAACAATGTTGTTGATACCAGTGTTATCTGTTACATTCCCGTATTACGCTTCCGCAACTACCTAGTCGGGGTGTGACAGTTTTACCCGTTCTTGCGATCAGAGGGTGGCTTAAAGAAGAGGCATCACCCAGAACCAAAGGCAAAGGTTGCTGTTGGTAAGGGGCAAGTCAAGAAGGGGTTCAAGGGAAAGGGAAAGGCAAAGGCAGAACCAAAACCCAAGAAGCTAAAGGTTAGAGCTGAGGATCCGTGCTTTGGTTGTGGGGAGATAGGTCACTGATGATAAACTGTCTGATCTATCTCAAAGAGTTGAAAGCTAAGAGGGATGCGGGGCAAACCTCAAGTACATCTTTTATGATACATATTGATCTTAATATTGTTTCTTCTGACACATGGGTATTGGATACCAGATGTGGAACTCATATACACAATTCATTGCAGGAGTTCACAAGAAGAAATGATGTGAAGAAAGGAGATATTAGTCTCTTCATGGGCAATTTAGCAAAGGTTGACGTCTAAGCCCGAGGAGATTATGTTTTAAAGCTTCAACATGGTTTGGAAGTTATTTTGAAAAACATTTTATATTCTCCTAGTTTGACTAGGAATATTATCTCTGTTTCTGTTTTAAGACAATTTAGATATGATTTTAAATTTGTTGACAATGGTATTTATGTTTTCATGAATGATGTCTTTTATTTTAAAGCAATGCCGTCTAATGGCATATATGAATTAGTTCATGATAATACGTCCATTGATAACTCGTCGTACCAAGCTAAAACCAAAAGACTCAAATTGGATTTGAGTGAAACTTTTCTTTGGCATTTTCGCCTTGGTCACATAAAAAAGGATCACATTAATATACTTTTAAAAAGAATGGTCTTTTGGAAGCGAATGATGATTCAATTGATAAATGTGAATCTTGTTTATTGGGGAAGATGACCAAGGAGCCCTTTAGTGGAACTAATGAAAGGGCAAAAGACTTATTAGGTATCATACATTCGGATGTATGTGGTCCTTTTAAGACAATGACAAGGAAAGGTGAAAGATACTTCATTACCTTTACCGATGATTATAGTCGCTATGGGTATGTGTTCTTGTTAAGACACAAAGATGAAGCCTTTGAAATGTTCAAAGTCTTCCAAAATGAAGTACAAAATCAACACAAAAAAACAATCAAAGTACTTCGTTCCAATAGAGGAGGTGAATACCTCAATGATGTGTTTTTAGAACATCTTAGGAGTTGTGGATTGTCTCACAACTTACTCCACCTGGAACACTGCAACATAATGGTGTGTCCGAGAGGAGGAATTGAAATCTATTGGATATGGTTCGATCTATGATGGCTAGAAGTAGATTACCTATATCATTTTGGGGTTTCGCTTTGATCTCTGCTGCCCGTATTCTGAATATGGCACCACCAAGAAAGTAGATAGGACACCTTTTGAAGTATGGCATGGAAGGGTTCCATCGTTATCATATTTAAAGGTATGGGGTTGTGAGGCTTATGTCAAGAACAACACCCAAAACAAGCTTGAAAGCCGATCCACTAAGTGTATATTTGTAGGATATCCCAAAGATTCGATGGGATATTATTTCTACAATCCTAACGAGCATAAAGTTTTTATAGATTGTAAGGCTGAGTTCTTGGAAAGAAGGTTCCTTATGGAAGGAACTGATAGAACTGTGGAACTCGAGGAGGATCGAGAGCCACAAACCGATACATGTTTGGCTGACACTAGCAATCAACTAGAGGTTGTTGATAAAAATCAAATGGTTGATCAAAACACACAAAACGTTTGCAAATCTGGTAGAATTAGCACCCCACCTTAAAGATATAGATTTTTCATGGATGGATGCCACATGGTAGATTCTGATGAACCCACCACATACCGAGATGCAATGACGCAATCTGATTGTGATAAATGGCTGGAAGCCATGAACATGGAGATGCAATCCATGCATGATAATCAAGTATGGGACTTGGTTATACCACCTCTTAATTCCAAACTGGTTGGAAGTAAGTGGGTTTTCAAGAATAAAACCGATATGCATGGAAAATTGGATACTTATAAAGCTAGACTTGTAGCAAAGGTTTCACTCAAACCCAAGGGGTTGATTATGATGAAACTTTCTCGCCCGTGGCGATGCTAAAGTCTATAAAGATATTGCCGCATATTATGACTATGAGATATGGCAGATGGATGTCAAAAACGCTTTTCTAAATGGGCATCTTTAGGAAGATGTCTATATGGTTCAGCCTGAAGGTTTTGTCGATCCACAACATCCTAACGAAGTATGCAAGTTGAAGAAATCAATCAATGGATTGAAGAAAGCATCTAGAAGTTTGAATCACCCTTTTAATGATGAAATCAAGAAATTTGTATTTATCAAAAACGCTGATGAAGCATGTGTGTATAAGAAAGCTAGTGGGAGCATTATTACCTTTCTGGTATTATATGTCGATGACATATTACTATTTGGAAATGACATTCCAACCTTGGAAGGTGTAAAATTCTGGCTTGGAAATTGCTTTTCCATCAAGGATCTGGGTGAAGCCGCCTATATTCTGGGAATAAGGATCTATAGGGATTGATCAAGGCGGTTGATAGGTTTGAATCAAAGTGCATACATTGACAAAATCTTGAAAAGGTTCAAGATGGAAAACTCTAAGAAAGGTTTGGTACCTATTCAAAGAGGAACAATATTGAGTGCTTCTCAATGTCCAAGCTCAAAGGTTGAGCAACACAAAATGAATAGAATCCCATATGCGTATGCTATAGGATCCATCATGTATGCCATGATTTGCATACCGGATGTGTCATGCGCTTTGTGCATGACAAGTAGATATCAACAAAATCCGGGAACTAGCCATTGGATGGCAGTTAAGAGCATATTGAAATACCTTAGGAGGACTAAGGATATGTTTCTTATATATATCTCTGGTGAGGAGGAACTCGTGGTAAAGGGTTACACGGATGCGAGTTTCCAAACTGATCGAGATGATTCTCGATCATAATCGGGATATGTCTTCATTCTAAATGGTGGTGCTGTCTCTTGGAAGAGCGCAAAACAAGACGTGGTAGCCTTGTCCACCACTGAATCAGAATACATCGCCGCCTCCTTGGCAGCTCAAGAAGCCGAGTGGATTAGAAAGTTTATTGTCGACCTAGGGGTAGTCCGTACCATTCAGGACCCTCTAGAAATCATTCGTGACAACGAGGATGCGATTGCTCAAATCAAGGAACCCCGTGCACATCAAAAGACTAGGCACATTGAGCAGAGATTCAACTACATAAGGGATGAAGTTGAAAACGGAAAGATATGTATTCGCAAAGTTCACACTGATCAAAACATTGCGGATCCACTCACGAAGCTCATTGAAAGGCCGAAGCACGAGGGTCATACTTGCGCCTTAGGGCTTCGATATTCTAGTGATTGGATTTGATCAAATTTTGTATTAGGATATCAGAACAATCTTATTTTAACTCAATCATATGGTTTTGGTTATGGTCATGTTCTTGAGTTATGTTCCATTTTAGCATGTTTAAATCCGTGAATAATTTGATTATTCTAAACGTCTGTAGTCGATCATAGTTGTAGGAACAAATATGAAATTAAGACTATTAGGAACTTGGATTGGTAGATATTCATGAGGTATGACTATAGCAAAGGGTTTGCTGCCAAGGTTCATTGATATGTATAGGATAAATATTGGACTGACCCGCCCTCAATTTTACTGCATGGAATCCTTGTGATTTGTGATCATAGTTAAATTTGAGTAAAGGCGAACATCATAGTATCCTCCGACCTGAGATACATATTGGGTCTTGAAATATGTCAGTACATAAGGCTAAGCTCAAGTATGGTACGAGGTGATAGTGAGAGACGTATGTAGTCAATAGGGGATTTGTCCTATTATTCGTTGAGAGTTAAATGTCTAAGGCCTGATTAGTTAAACCAACAGAGAATGATCACTCTGTGTCTCTGGATTTAACATGACATTTTTGGCAAAAGGATAAATGATAGTTTCACCTAAATCATTTTCATGTATGGGACTTGAAGAGGATGATGGTATTGAATGGCACTTCGTCATACGTATTAGGGATAGTAAACTGTTGTTAGGCGGTATTTGCTATTTTCATCAATCTTCTATGTATCTTGTGCAAGTGGGAGATTGTTGGAATCGATCTGCCCAAGACACATATTAGAGTTCATGTGGCTTGTACATTATGATTCAAGTCGGGTCATACCCAATAACAAGCTAGACAAACGCCATGATAATTATTATTAGATATGATCTACGTAATAATAATCAACACTTATACATTTAGAAAGTGGGTTTTCTAAATAATTGCATTTGTGTGTTAAGTAAATTATATGGATAATTTATATATGAGAGAAATGTTATTTATTTGTTTGAATAACAAAAATAAGTATTAGGAAAAATAATAACAATGTGGGTTTGAGTTTTGGGAGGAAAACCACCCAAGGTGGCCGGCCCCATCTCTCCCCCTCTCTCTCTTCTTTGTATTTTTCCAATACATGCAATCTCTTCTATTGGGAGATTAGTTTTTCTTGGTGAATGCAATTTACACCTTTTCTCTCACACACAAACTCTCTCTAACATCTCGGCCGAAAATCCAAGATCTATAACAAGAGATTGCAAGAGTGTTAAGGACCCTAGCAACCAAAGTGTTTGTTGGAGCTTGTTGGGTATACAAGCTTGAGGATTTCTCTTTTGAAGTCTTGACATTCATTCTCATTCATCCCTTTCATTTTCTGCACTTGAAGGTATGTTCTTGAGACACTCTATGGTTGTGCTTTAAGAGTATGTATAATCGTATATGGATCATGGATTGGGTTTAACATAAACTGGTTTATGTGTAATGGTTAAACAAGATTTAAAACTATATTTCGGCTGCGTTTTCCTTAATAAATGGTTATTTTGGACTTTGATAATTTTGCTAAAACCCAACAAAATAATGTATCTTGAATGTGAACGAAAGCTTGTTGGTACGTGAACGATATTCAGATATTGCACGTATCGAGAAGGAAGGTATGTATATGAAGTATGAATGTGTATGAAAGGTGTATGTATGATATCTGAGTATGTATGAATGTTAATGGAAGTATATATATAGAAGTACAGTATGATATGGGTATGAAAAGAAAGTATGCACGAGTGTGGAAGAAGGAAGGGACTAGACCCTAATAATATCTGAGATAGAGAAGGAAGGGACTATACCCTAATAATATCTGAGATAGAGAAGGAAGGGACCAGACCCTAATAATATCTAAGATAGATAAAGAAGGGATCAGACCCTCATAATATCTGAGATAGAAACGGAAGGGACCAGACCATAATAATATCTAAGATGGAAAGGACAGTATGAATATGGTATAGAAGTAATAAAGTATGAACGCATGTATGAATGTCAGAAAGAAAGGAGATAAGTAAAGTATGTAAATATGTATCTTCGGGTGCATATATGAAGGAAGTGTATCTATTGTGTGTTGCCTGATTAACTAGAACTGACTCAGCATAGCTGACTTTTAGTATGCACATAGGTGAGTAGAATGAGGCAGCTAGGTTGAGCGGGGGCACATGGCAAAACAATAAGAGGCAGTCATCTGAAGACTTATGATATTTTATAATTAATGTTTTATTTCAAAAGACAAAGTTTGAATTATGTTAAGACAATATTTGAAGGATATGTAATATATATATATATATATTGATGTTTTTATATTCCGCGTAAAGTTTTAATTATCTCTGATTTGTAGAACTGTGTTTATGAGTAAATCCAACACCCAATGTAGGGCACCGGGACCAGGGCCTTACATCAGCTTAGTGAACGGGTCTGCTAGGTTTTGATCTGTGTGTAGTTTGCTTACTATGATGTCTCCTCGTTCCATTATTTCCCAAATAAGGTGGAACTTCCTTAAATTGTGCTTGGCTTGCGAATACTCGGAACCATATCGAGATCAGCGATGAAATTCTTCATCCAAGCAGCATCTGATACGGCTATGTATTCAGACTCAGTGGTGGAATCTGCCACCACACTCTGCTTGGAGCTTTTCCAGTAAGTAGCTCCTCCATTGAGAGTGAATACAAATCCTGATTGTGAGCAAGAGTCATCTCGGTCAGTCTGGAAGCTAGCATCAGTTTAACACCTTGTAGTGAACTCTTCTTCCACTCCTCTAAACACCAAGAACATATCTTTGGTCCTCTTCAGGTACCTTAGAATTTTCTTCACTGCAGTCCTCCAAACACCAGGACTTTGCAGAAAACGGCTAGTCATGCTTAAAGTATACAAGACGTCAGGTTTAGTGCTTAACCTAGTGTACATGATAGAGCCAATTGTTGAAGCATATGGAATTGCTTTCATGTGCTTTATCTCAATGTCCGTTACCGGAGATTGCGAATTGCTTAACACGATTCCTTTAGCAATGGGAACAGCTCCTTTCTTGGAGTTGTCCATTGAGAAGCGCGCCATGACGTTGTCTATGTATGTACTTTGACTTATCCCTAGAAGGCGCTTAGACCTATCTTGGTAGATCTTAATTCCCAGAATATAAGCAGCTTCACCAAGATCTTTCATTACGAAACAAGATCCCAAGCGGTGCTTAAGTTCCTTAAGCATAAGAATGTTGTTTCCAATGATCAGTATATCATCCGCATACAGGATGAGGAATGAGATAGTGCTCCCACTAGCCTTTCTGTAAACACAAGGCTCATCTTGGTTTTGATAACACCAAACTCTTTGATTTTCTCATCAAAATGTATATTACAGCTTCGAGATGCTTGTTTGAGTCCATAAATAGACTTATTCAGTTTGCACACCCTGTTAGGATATTTAGGATCGACAAAACCTTCAGGCTGAACCATATAGACATCTTACGAAAGGTGTCCATTAAGAAAAGCAGCCTTGACATCCATTTTCCATATCTCGTAATCATAATATGCGGCTATGGAAAGTAATATCCTTATTGACTTAGTCATAGCAACTGGCGAAAAGGTTTCATCATAGTCAACCCCTTGAGTTTGAGTAAAACCTTTCACTGTCGTGCTTTATAGGTCTGTACATTTCCATGCATGTCGGTTTTTCTTTTGAAAATCCACTTGCTCCCTACTGCCTGACCTTCGGGGGTAACTCAACCAAGTTCCAGACTTGATTGTTATGCATAGATTGCATCTCGACATTCATGGCTTCTTGCCATTTCTCAGATTTCGAATCTAAGATAGCAGATTTATAGTTAGTAGGTTCGTCATTTGACTCGGCTACTAATAGGATTTCAGGACCATCCAGATGCCATAGGTATCTATGATTTGGTACGGGACTCCTACTACTTCTGTGAATGCTCGTATATATGTCTGATGTATCAGCAACAACACCTTGTTGATCAGACACTCCAACTTCCTCAGCGGTTGTTTGTGGTTCTTGAATTCCTTCAAGATCGACAATATTATTCCCAGTTCCTCAATCAAGAATTTATTTCTCGAGGAAATGGTCGTTCCTTTTGATAGAAATCAAATTTGTATCAGGTTGGAAGAAATAATATCCGCTTTGGTTATAGTATCCGACGAAAACAACTTTTACGCCGCGGAGATCGAGTTTGTCATCAGAATCACTGGTGACATATGCATCACATCCCCATACTCAAAGGAAAGACAAATTGGGCTTACGCCCATGCCATATCTTATATGGGGTTTTGTTTACCTTTTTAGTTGGAGCTAGATTAACAATGCGGGCGGCAGTCATAAGGGCAAAGCTCCAAAAGGAGTGAGGCAAGTTAGTTCTACACATCATCGATCAGACCATGTTTAGAAAGGTTCGATTTCTCCTCTCGCTCACGTCATTATGTTGGGGTGTTCCTGGTGGAGTGAGCTGTGAAACAATTCCACGCTCTTTTAGAAGATTGATGAACTCTAAGCTGAGAGACTCTCCACCTCAATCTGATCAAAGCATTTTAATAGTTTTCCGTGTTGGTTTTCCACTTCATTTTGAAACTCTTTGAACTTATCAAAAGTTTGATGTTTGTGTTTCATAAGATACACATAAGCATATTGACTATAATCGTCAATAAAAGAAATGAAGTATCTTTCATGGTTTCTAGACATGGTTCTGAAAAGGGCCACATACATCAGCATGTATAAGTCATAACAGATCTCTTGCTCGTTCACTTTTATGAGTGAAAGGGTCCTTGGTAAGTTTTCTAGCTAAACAAGACTCCAATCTTCAAAAGAGTCTGGTCATATGGATTCAAGAATCCCTTCGGATTGGAGTCTTTTAACTCGTGCCTTGCTTATGTGACCAAGTCGGCAATGCCACATAAACGTATCATTGATGCCAGATCTGATATGTTTAGAAAGATTAAATACATAATTGTTAATTTGAACATCAATCTCTATTAGTGCTCGGTTTTGTCGTCTCGAGTATTTGTAATTATCGTTTGTAATTTATTATTATCTTAATGTTAAAAGACATTTATGGAATTATGACCCATTCGCTATGTAAGGCTCATTCGTTAAGGTTGTTTAACGAATGAGCCCATTCGTTAAGGATGTTTAATGAATGAACCTTAATCGTTATATGTAAATGTCCATTCGTTAAGGATGTTTAACGAATGGACCTCAGTCGTTATATACTAGATCCATTCGTCATGGAATGTTGACGAATGGGGTATAACGAATGAGTCATTCGCTATACCATAAGTTAACGTAAGTAAAGGAAGATGAATGAAGGCCATTCGTTATGGGATGTGTAACGAATGTCATCGTCTTTTATATAAGGATGTTCATGCCTTGTTTAATTGAAAGTGTTGATTTAAAGTATACCGTCACTGTGCCGAATTGCTCTCTCAATACTTCAACTAATATTATCGAATATAACCTAACATATAACGTATATCACATAACTAGATCCTAGATCTAATCAATATGAAGAATCCATATTGACTGATGATCTAATCGGTGTTCTACAAGTCATATCAAAGCATCCAATGTTAGATTACTTATGTGTTAAGGTAATTCGTAATGGATTGATTGATTATTCAGTGAGTTAACATGCTGAGATGTTAATTGGAGATTGATTTGAAGGGAATTGAGGTCGGATTTGATATAGTAAGGTGTGTGATTGATGACTTGGGTTATTGATTATGTTTGAGATGGTTTTTGGTTGATTTTGAGTATAGTACGAAACATGGGATTCTGTTCTCTGATTTATTGGATTGTAGTTATAGTTTGAAACGATTTGAGGTTTGCAGAATGGTTTAAGTGTGTTCGCGAGATTGATGCGGGTTGTTTGAGCCTTTGATTGTTCAATTTCGTGCAAAATTGATCAAGTAATCCATAAGATTAATTTGTTTAAGTTGAACAGTTGGATCTGGAAAATTTCTAGAATCTGGAAATAATAGCTTGAAGATTAAAAGATACATACTCATTCGCTATGTTAATTTCACTCATTTGTTATGTGTGTGATCTTCATTCGACATCAGATCCTAAATAATTCATGACACATGTTAAGTTTGTTACAACAGAATAACAAATGCATTCGTCACTGTAGCTAATTCATTATTAGTAATTTGTCATTCATTCTCAACCATTCATCACTCATTCATCTGCTCATTCGTCAACCATTCAATCACTCATTCTTCATCCATTCGTTACTCATTCGCTCACTCATTCGTTCACTCATTCGTTGTAACGATTCCGGCAAAATCAGGTATACCCTAACCGGTATATACTATTTATGTGATATTTAATAATGAATATGTGAATTATAATGTGTTTATACGAGTATGTATGATTCACAGTACGGATTATACTCGATTATACAGTTAATCGTATTGGAAATACGATTAACCGATTAACGGTTATTGAAGCCCGAACGAATCGAGGATACTTTATAGACGAGATATATAATATTTAGTGATGTTTACGAAGTGTTAAAGCTTCGGGATAAGTGAATTAAAGCACAGAAAAAGAATTTCGATTTAATGGTACGTCGGTACGTTAAACGAAACCTTTAATACCAAACCAAGCAAGAGACGATCGATCAAGCCGAAAAAGATGCGCGATTATTAATGATATGATGTTTTAAGTTAATAAATGTCATGGTTTAAGTTTTTAAATCGGTTTTATATAAATTTCATTTTTAAGCCGAAAAACGACCGTTTTAGCCTCGTTTTAAGCCGAATTAAACGTTTAACCGAAAAACGAACTGAACCAGATTATCCAAAACATTATCCAGATTACGGAAATCTGAATGTGTGGCTAAGAATGAAGAAGTGGGTCCCACCCCACTCCCTCCTTAATGCCGATCGGAAAAGGGGTATTCCCCCCTTGTCTTGTTTTCTTTTTTCAACACAAACAACTCAACATCCATCAACTTCTTCCATTGTATGATCTAAAGATCCAAAGTTTTAACAAGAAAACCGAGGTAAAGATCGTGTTATGTACGTGTTTATCTTCGTTTCTCGAGTTTTATTGCAAGAAAATGAGGTTTCAAGTGAAAAAAGGGTGAAAACCCGAGATGAAACCGATTCTTGCATGATCAAGTGATGTATACGGGTTATACAAGGGATCTTGGTCCAACAAAGGAGTTAAACGAACCAAAAACGAATTTTTACGGTTAAATCTTTGTTTTTATATCATAACCGAAACAATGAAAGAAATGGCTTGATTGTGGGTGTAACTTGCTTGGTGTGGTGTTATTGTGCTTGTAGGTGTTGTATCTAGTTGTTAGCAAAGGCTAGAAAGCAAGATCCTTGCGATTTGAAGCTAGAAACTCAAGGTAGTTCGGTTTTCGTATGTTGTTGTGTTTTGGGACAGATTGTGATACGTGAAGAGTTAAGTCATGAAATTTTACAGAGGTGTTAGATATATGAAAATATGAGTTCTGTGAATTTTTGGTAATTTTTGGACAAAGGATGAATATTTGGTGAATTTAATGCTCGGTTTTGGCCAAAAATGGTGAAAAATAGCTAAATATCATGAAAAATTCTGGAAATGTCCAGATAAGCTTTTTATAACATGTATAAGTCACACAAAAAATTTGAGGTCAGTTGGAGAAGTCTAAGTAGGATTTTCAGTTAAACGAGTTCTAGGGTTTTCTAGCTCGGTTTTAGTGAAAATGGCATGTAAAATGAGATTTTGGTTCTGGAAAAATTACAGGGGACTATGGGGATTGCAGGGGTCATCCAGGAAAAATTTGGGATTTTTCTAAGATCGTTTGGTATTTACGACATATTTAGTGTTTAAATGATGTTTAAAAATAGATAAATAAATATTAAATATAAAAATCAATTCTGGAAATATTTTTATAAAAATCCCCACTGTCAAAAAGTGATTTATGCAAAATTTTAAGATCCGAGATTAAACGGATAATTATTTGTGCTAAAAAGAAGATAAAAACAAACTTTTAAAGCTTAAAACGCGTAAACCGGTAAAGTTCGCCTAAGCGAGCTGACTGGTGTATAAAAACCCTAAAAATGAACTATTTTCATATAATTGAGTTAAACAAGTAAAAACAAATCATCCGAAAATAATTCGGATGATTTGAGTAATTTTAACCGATTTAACAGTTTCCGGTACGCCAAAGACGGAAACAGGTCCCGCGGCCAATCGGGGCGTCTAAACCGAGCTCTAAATTCACAACTTTACTTAAATTATCAGTCAACAACTATTTTCGGGTCGTGTGTGACCAAACTCATTTTTGAAACGTAAAAACGGATAACCGTGCTAGGCACGCAAAACGGAAAAACGACTAGTAGTAATTTTGACTAATGAACTCTAAACGATATCACGATCTGAGTCCTGAGAAGTGTTTCTGGGTTAACATTGCCCCCAGAACGGGTACAGTACTGGGTTAACAGTGTCCCCAGATGTACCGGTTAACACGATTAAAATTAAATAAATAGTGAATGTATAGTAACGAATTTTGGGATCGTATTACAGATCCGGATTAATAGCTCACGTACTGTGTTACTGCTTGCGATAAGGTGAGTTTCACGAGCCCCTTTTTCTGAATTGTTTTTTAAATATTTTCCCGGGGCGGAAAGCATGTTATTATTGAAATGTTTAAGTACATATTGAACACATGGAATTGCGTGTATTTATAAATATTTGATTGTACGGGAATCGTATGGAATGGGTACAGTACTGGGTTAACAGTGCCCCCAGATGTCCCTAGAAGTGTTTCTGGGTTAACATTGCCCCCGGAATGGGTACTGTACTGGGTTAACAGTGTCCCCAGAGGTCCCTAGAAGTGTTTCCGGGTTAACATTGCCCCCGGAATGGGTACTGTACTGGGTTAACAGTGTCCCCAGATGTCCGTAGAAGTATAATTACATCGCTAATATATGATTATTATAATGATTTATCACAGGTGTTTAAATTAGTGAAACTCACCAACTATTCGTAGTTGACCCGTTTTCTTTACATGCTTTCTGGGTACTCCCAAACTGGAATAAGTGCTACATGCTTGATGATGCGTGCTTTTGTGGAAGCTTAGTGATCATTTTGTATTAAATATGTTAATGTACTATTGGTAAAACTTATGTGCTGTCGCCTAGACGATAACTAAACTCGGAACAATGTAATATGATATGAATTAATGTAATGGTGTTTTCTTTATAAGCAATGCTGTTGATATCAGACGTGTCTGTTGCATCCCGTTTACATTTCCACTGCGGTTATGGGGTGTTACATTCGTTATCCATTCATTACTCTTTTGCTCACTCATTCTTCATTTATTCGTTACTTATTCGTGTTGGTCATTCGTCACTGATTAATGGTCATTTGTTAAATTACCATTCTTCATTCGTCTTCTTGATTCGTTATCAACCATCTTCACTCATTTGCTATTAATTTTCATTTTAAACCCTTAATTTGAGTTTGTTAAGACTTAAACTTTTATTTTACTTATAATGGCTAGTTATTATGCACTGGCTTCTCAGAACGTGTTGATGCAACAAATGTTACATTCTGATGCCGAAATTGGATCTCATTCGAAATGTCCTCGGTTGATGAAATTTAGTGATTTTGCTAAAAGGGAACCACGTTTCAGAGCACATTTTGGGTCGGTACATCCTATTGTTCACATTGTCTTGATGATGAGTATACTGTGCCTATGGTTGGAAATGAGACTACTGGTTTTACACGAAAGAATTTACTAAATATTCTCAAGAAGAGAAGAAAGCTTTAGAGATTGAGACTAAGGCATACTCTACTTTGACTATGGCATTAGCTGATAATATTTTCCATCAAGTGGGAAGTATTAAAATTTGTGCTTCTCTGTTTCAACATATCAGAATGAGAAGTATGGGTAATACTGAAGAAAGTAAAAAGGTGATGTTGAAGTTTCAATTCAGAAACTTTAATCTATTAAAAGGAGAGACTGTTGAGGAACTGTTACTCGTTTAAATCATGTAATTGCCGAAATGAATAGGTTAAAAATGGAACCAAATGAAAGTGATAAGTTTGAAACTGTGAAAAATGTTCTTCCAAGTTCCTACTCGATATTTCTCATGGTACTTAAGGAGAATAGTTCATTTAAGAATGAAGATCTCACGACGAAGGAATTTATGCAAAAGATTGAAGATAGAGAGTATGACTTGAAATGTCAAAAGTCATCAAAAGACACTCAAGACCCGAAAATGTATGGAGGTTGTTTGTCTTTGAGTAGTACTGTAGCTCCAATCACTGCATTTCTTACTCAAACTACACAAGAGGGATCATCTTCTTATAGTGATCCTAATGTATGTTTCATGGCTTCTAGGGTTAATGATAATTCTGGGGGATCAACTACTACAAATAGCTTCAATGCACCACCAAATGTTAACATGAAGGAAGCAGAACAAAATTTGCTTTTCTTTGTGCTTTAATGATATCTTATGTAAATTTGGTGGGTAGCAAGATTGCTACAAATGAGCTGACTGATGAAGACTATGATCAAATTGATCCAGATGATTTGGAGCTAATGGATCTCAAATGGAATATTTCTATGATTATTAGAAAGGTAAAGAAGTTTATGCAACGAACTGGCAAAGACTTACCATCTTTGAACAAACGAGTTGGTTTTAATAAATTGATGGTCAAATGTTACAATTGCCAAGAGTTTGGTCATTTTGCCAAAGAATGTGATAAGCCGAAGAAGGAGTATCGTGGACCTCGAAATCAAGACAGAAATGGTGGAAAGAAGGTAAATGATTCTTCTGAAAAGCCTTCTGGAGGTAGCCCTTCTAAAGCTTCAGGATCAAAAGCTCTTCTCATGGTGGAAGGAACTGATTGGGCTCAAAAACTGCTGTGTAATGATAATCAAGCAAATCTGGCTATGTTCGAACATACTTAAAGTTTTCTAGATGCTAGTGGAAACAACTTGTGTTCTGACAATTAAACATAATCAGATTTAGATGATTCTTGCAATATGCAACTATCTTCTTTTGCATGCATGGCTAAAATTGACGAGGTTAGTTCTTCTGTTAAATTATCTGAAACTCTATCTTGTTCTTAATATGAATCTGTTAAGTATAGACTTGTTTCACTTAAAGATCATAATGCTTCACTGGTGAAAGAAATTGCATCAATCAAGGATACTTATAGACAATCACCAGAATCACAAATGAGATTTAGGGAAAAAAATAGAAGCTTTGCCTATAAGTAACCATGATTTGAAAGCAGATTTGTCAGTGAAAATGACTATTAATGATAAACAGTTTCAAGATATTCTTAAACATAGAACTAAGATAACTGAGCTTGAAAATAAGGTTCTTGATTTGAAAAGCAAGTTGAACAAGTTTCAAAACTCTTCGTTTTTGTTAAATGAAATTATTGAAGTATCTGGTAAACAAAAATGTTCAAAGAACGGTTTGGGTTTTGTTGAAGTTCTTCCACCATTTCATGATGATTATTCCTAAAATCTGTTTGCGGGAAAGGAAGAACTTGTTTCAGAATCAGTCACCATTGAGGAAAAACCCGAACAGGTTAAAAAGGACAATTTCAATGGTCAATCTTCATTTCAAGAACTTCATATTCAAAGTAACAAGGTCTTTACTGAGAATGCTGATAAAGTAATCATTGAGGATGTAATTGAACATGAAATTGCACACAAAAAACATAACATTCCACGTTCAAATCACATTTTGTGTGAACTTCACGAATTAGAGGAGGCTGTGTACAGTTCAAATGCATCAAAAGTGAAAAAGGAAAAATCTGTTAAGCTTAAGGCAAAGAAATCAGAAAAACCAAATATTTCTGATGAGGATTTGATGCAGTTTATCAATCCTGTTCCTCCTAAGCCAACTACTGGTCGACTGTTTAAGTTGAAAGGTGTTAGCAAAGTATTCACTGAGAAAGACATTCTGCTCAATCTTATCAAACCCGAATTGATAGAAAGTTTCTTTCAAAATGAAACTTCCATGATACACGATATTAAACATGCTTTTGTTAATTCCAAAACATCAAACACAATGGATCCTTTGGTCAAAGCCAAACAATTGTTAAAATCTACTAAGAAAGTTCAATTTGTTAACTCAACTGGAACTGACACTTTACCGAGTTTTTCTAATTGTTCAAATCTTGATTTTTACATGAAAAAGAAATCTGTTACGTTTGATGATTTGAACAAAGGACCTACTCCTGGTGTGTTTCATTAATATTCTATTGCAGCAATTTCTCCTAAACCACAACATGTGCGTGTTGACATGAGAACATGTTTTCTATGTGGTGAACAAGGTCATGTTATGAGCAACTGTGGAATGAAGAAATCACAGAATCTTCATCCGTTTATCAAGTAACAAGCCAAACCCGATCCTGTGATTATAGAAATTTTAAAAAGACCCATATCTTGTGATGATGAGACTCACATCATGTTTTCAAATGTGAATCCACGTAAGGTGATTCATGTTGATGAAATTACGAGTAATTTCAAACCCAAATTTGTTCCTACGGAACCTATTTGCAAGAATGTGAAAACAAATGTAGTTCAAGCTGCATATTTGAGACGAAAGTCGAAAAGGCCTACAACTTATTCACAAGCAGCTAAACTGTATTTGGATTCAATCAATGTTAACTCTTCAAGTGAAATTAAAGAGGTTCCCAAGACTAAGGCCTAGGCTGCCCTTTTGAACTAATCATTTTACCTCTATGTTCAGAGCTCATCCAAGACTATATCTAGTGAAAACAGGATTATAGATAGTGGATGCTCTCGTCATATTACTGGCAATATTAACCTCTTATCAAATGTCAAGAATATTCAAAGAGGGTATGTAGCTTTTGCGGGTAATTAGGAGGGAATGATTACAAGAGAATGAGATGTTTCAAATGTGTGACACTCGTCAATTTCAGGTTAACTCCGTTAATTCAAACTCCGTCAATTCAAACTTAAGATCACTTGATCTATAACGCACATCCCATTACATTTAAACTAGGGTTTTAAATGACGCTTGACAATCACTACACATGTAGTCTTTCGGGATTGCACCGAAATTCAAACGAGTTGACGCAAACCATTGGTGAATAAACGACAAACATCCAAACAATAAGTATTTGAGAATTATGTGTTAGGTTTATGTGTTATTTGATATTCATATGTAAAACATTAACTCAAGATGCAAAAGTCTATGTTATGCTAGAAATTGATTAATTAGAAGCTTAAGGGGGTTAAGTGTAACATAATTATATATCTAAACAACATATTAATAACTTAAACCCTAATCCCCTCTCTCCCTCCCCTCTCACCTGGCGGCAGCCGCCCTCCCCTCTCCTCTCTCGTCGACCGAGCCACAAGGCACACACACACACACACGTATACAAGTCGGTTTCAAGCTTGATCGAAGAGTTAAGAAGCTAATTAGGTAATATAAACACCATATCTAATCCATTCTATCATTTAATTGTATGATTAAACCTGCAATCATAAACCCTAAGTGTTAAATATGTTGTTTGTTGATGATTTAGGGTTACATGCATGATTGTTAGTTCATAGGTTAATTGTTTATTGAGTTTTGATGAAAACTGATGCTGGACAGATTATTGAATTCGTGTTTGGACGGCTGTAACTCGATTTTAATGTTATGTTTTGATACGATTGTTGATTCTAAAGTATACTAGGTCGAGTTTAGTTTCTGAAAAGTCCTAGTTTGTAATTTTTGGACGTATAAAAGTCTGTTTTTATTATTTTACAAAACTGTTGTGCAAGGCTGATTTGGGAGACCTGCTGTTAGGCTGTTTTGCGACTAAGATATCTCATAAACTACAAGACCAAATGGGTTAGTTCCACTTCTGGAAGAAAATACATTGAGTTAGGAACCTAACCCAATTGGTCTTGCATTAATTGGATTCTTCGTTTAACAGGAATAACAAATAACATTCTGTTGCGCATGATTTTGACTGCTGTGAGTTTACTGTAATGTTTTGATCATTGTGAGAAATCTAGGTTGAATAAAAATGCAATAAAAATAGTTTTGGAAACCTAACTCATGTTTGCTTTTGTGACGATTTTTGGTGAATTAATTGATATGTTATGATCTGTTGAATAGAGTAATCTTTCAAGTAGAATTCTGTCTTGATGAAACTAGCTGCTGAACTATGTGAAAATACATGAAACGTGCTTGTTGTTAGATAATTGCTATGTTTTGACCAAATTGCTCTTGTGGGGAATAATTGCTAGTAATGTACAATACTAATACTTGACACGTAAATAGTTGTTCATACATGTAACGTGTCACCAATGTGTTTGTTGAGTCACACACAATTCACAAACGAAACCCGAAACGTATCTTATGCATAGGTATTATGTGCCGAGTCTAGAGACTCAATAATAGTTCCAACACTTAGAAAATCTCATTCTTGTTTTAGAACGCTAGTGAGGATTTTCTGTGACACGCATCTCTTGGTTGACTTGTTTTTGAGTTCTTCGCAAACAGTGAGTTTCACGTTTCCCCTTTTACTCTTTTAAACGCTTTTACTTGGGGGAGAATACATACTCCGAAACGCTTTAGATTTTGTTATTAGATTATATATCACTTGTAAAGGCTAAGTGGCAAACGAAACAACTAAAGTCCTTCATAACATCGAACCGTTTAATATTGGATAATAGCGAGTCACTGTTGAGTAGTACTACTGGGTTTGACAAACCCCACCCAACGCTAAACTCGACTGGAGGTCTAGTGGGTGTAATCTTGGCTAATACATTTTCTATGGTCGGGATAGACATGGTGGCAAGGCAATTGATAAACAGTTAGCTTCGGTGTCGAACACTTAGTAATACTTGTTTTATAGGCTAGCTACCTATAGATATATAATTGATTTAACATTATCTGGTAACGTAAAACGTAAACACAAACGCTTTATTTATATAAACTTGTGAACTCACCAACCCCGTGTTGACACTTTTAGTATGTTATTCTCAGGTAGCCTAGGCGGGCGCGCGGTATAGGATCATGCATTACCTTGAACTCTATCGTTTTTGCAAACTTGTTTTTAAACTGTTATCAATTGGGTTTTAAGTCGTCCTGCGTGACACAACACTTGGTTTATGATTTTACGCTTCCGCACTTATTTGCACTTAAATGTTTTCGTGGTTTGAAAACTTTACTTATGGTTTGATTATAACTGATGATTCCGATCATGTTAGTTCACACCCTCTGACGGTAAAACTCCGTTAGTGGATTTGGAGGGTGTGACAAAATGGTTGTATCACATTTGAGAAGATTAATTATTGAGATAAAGTGGGTCACAATTTGTTGAGCGTGTCTCAAATTTGTGACAAGAAGTATACCACATTATTTAATGATAAGGAGTGCATAATACTTAAACAAGGAAATGTCATTCGAGAAGACATGGTTGTTATGCGTCTCCTCGATCAAATGATATTTATGTTCTTAATATGACTTCTAATGTAACTACTTATGTTGAAATATGTTTTGTCTCAAAGGCAACTCGATTCTATGGCACAGACGTATGGGTCACATTTGTTGGAATTACGTATGCCCGAGACACGTATTTAAATTAATGTGGCTAACTGTGCTTGATCCAAGTCGGGTCATACCCAATAACGAGCTAGATAGACACCGGATTGTATTTGTTTAAGATATGATCTTTAAACGAATACCGAACACAAAGTTTAGGAAATCGGTTTTTCTAAAATTGCACTTGAAAGATTAAAATAAATAATTTGGATTATTTATTTATTTATTTATTTAATTATTTAATTGGTTAAATAATTAAGAAAAGATTATAAAATAGTTTTATAATAGTGTAGGCTAGTTTTATATATGTGATATATATAAATATATAAATCAAAAAAAAAAAAAAATCCCACTAGCCTACACATGCATTGGTGCACCTTTCATTTCATTTTTCAAGTGCAAGAAAACTCCCACTCTCCCTCTCTTTTTCTCTCGGCCGAAACAAGCAAGGAAGGAGGGCTCGGGTGCTCGGTTTTCTAGTGTTCTTGTCCTAACACTCATCCGGTGTTGCTCGTGGGTATCACCTCTTGAGGCATCCTACTCTTGGAGGCTAGTCCATCTTCCTCTTCATATCATCCTACTCTTTTGAGGTAAAAGAGTTATTGTTATTATTAATTTTGTAAGCCTTTTGTTCTTGTAGATTGATCCTATTTCGGGTTTTAGCCTTGTTACATATTGGTATGTTTCATAAAATTAACAATAGGTTGTTGATATTATCATGCTTCCGTTGCTAGATTAGTAAAAATGTTTCAACTAATACTCTAAAATAGATACTAAAACCCAACAATTGGCATCAAGAGCCGGTTACAAGGACATAGGTTTACTTTTAGTTTTTCCCCTTTGGTTTTATAAAATTAACATGCATGAGATTTTATAAAACCCAAGATCTTAACATATGGATGTTAAAGTTCAAAAAAAAAAAAATTTGGTTTTTGGCCAAATGGGCCGAAACCCATTTGGGCCGTGAGGTTAAAATGGGCCGAAGCCCTTTGGGCCGTTTTTTTTAATTGGGCCGAAGCCCAATAACTTTTGTTGGGCCGAAGCCCAATAACCACCGTGAAGGGTTTTTTAGTCTTTAAATATATATTTGGATATGTATTTATTTGTAAGTTAGTCCCTAAACCGAGCCTAGACCGATGTGGATGTTGTGATTGTGTGTTGTGATTTATCTATATTATTACTCATTTGGAATGTAATAGTAATTAGGGCTTGTATTTATTTTTTACAAATGGTTGTAATAGTAAATAGGTTGTTTGTAATTTTCTTTATTTTTAGACCAAATGTATTAGGATATATTTGTTGTAAATTGAAGAATTACAAGGTTTTGGTGGATTGGGCCTATTGGGCTTATTTGGGTTAATTGGGCCTCACAAGCCCAATTTGGGATTCAAAGCCCATTAAAGCCCAAATTCACATTTTGGGCTCAAGGAAGCTTATGGAAGTCCAAGGCCCACTAAGAAGCCCAAGTTGAAATCACAACAAATTAAAGAGGAGACACTTGAAGCATTGGATGCAAGATCAAGTGGGAGCATATCACTCATCCTTGTGTCATGTTTTGTCCCTTAGGATAAGACTAGGACACACACTTGTTTCGGCCAACAAGTGTGGTCCGCTTAGAGGCTCGTGTTTATGGTTGACCTTATGATGTTTGTATGCTTGTATGATTATGTTTGATTGTGTTTGAATGGTAGATATAGGATATCAATCCGTCACATAGATCTTTTAAAACAAACATATAAAATGGGTTCTAATAATTATTGGTAATTGACGTGACACGTAGTATTTATAAAATAATTAAATAGCCGTCTCACGCCTATAATAAAAATGGTTTTATTATAATTAGAACCGGTGAAAATCGTTTTCATATAACCGTGTTACTAAATGCATGTTAGAACATGGTAAATAGTTTCCTAAATCTAGAATATTGGAAAACTTAAAATCCCTTTTTTTTTTTTTTTTTTTTTTTTTTTTTTTTTTTTCATAATTACCAAGGAAACAAGTCTAACACCATCCTTTTGTAAGACACTTAACGTATTAGGAAACTTTAAATGGGATAAAGGTCACCTAACCATTTTAGAGCAAACTAATATACTTAAGGTAATATTAACATATTTGTGGGATAAAGGTCACCTAACCACTTGTATGTTAATCTTACACGTTTATACAAGTAGGATGACTTGAATTGGAAACCATGTGATAAAGGTCACCTAAGCATGGGGTCCAATGGTGTTGATGGGATAAACATGCCAACACGAAATAAGGATTTCGAATGGTCCCATACCTCTAGAAGTTGCAAAGGGTTGCAATTGTCAAGGTTGACTACCTTGTTAAATCAAATAACGGGATAAAGGTCACCTAACCGAAATTTGATTTATCGTTGGATTCTAGAATTTAATTATTATTTTAAAATTTGGAATAAGAGGGTATTAATAATTAAATTGTTTATAATACTAAAAGGAACTTTGTTAAATTTTGTAGATGGCCGCTAACAATGCAAACACCTCTACCCATAACACCCGTAACCTATCCTTAAGAACCATCCTTGAAAAGGATCGTCTAAACCATAATAACTTTATGGATTGGTATCGCAACTTGAGAATAGTTCTCAAGCAAGAAGAGATATCATATGTCTTAGACGATCCCATTCCCGACGAGCCTAACGTGGAAGATGAGGAGGCTTATAACGATTGGGTCAACTACACCAAAGATTCGGTGCAAGCCTCTTGCCTCATGTTAGCGACTATGATTCCCGAAATTCAAAAGGATTTCGAGCATCATGGGGCATACGACATGATAACTCAATTGAAGGAAATGTTCCTTCAACAAGCTAGAGCGGAACGTTTCGAAACGGTTCGAGCGTTTCATGCATGTCGTATGGAGGAAACCCAAAGCGTCTCATCTTATGTCCTAAAGATGAAAAGCTACATTGAAAAGCTTCGTAGGTTGAATTGTCCCGTCTCAAATGAGTTGGCTACGGATTTGATCCTCAACTCTTTGACCAAAAGGTTTGAAACCTTTGTCATGAACTATAACATGAACGGGTGGGACAAAAGCATTGGTGAGCTTCACGCAATGCTAAGAACGGCCGAAGCGGGAATGGGTAAAAGGGTTTTACCCGTTCTAACAATCAATGAAGGAAAAAGGGGACATAACTCCAACCCCAAAGCAAGTGTTGCTAAGGGCAAGGGCCACGTCCAAGGAAAGGGAAAGAGGAAAGCCATCACGCCCACCAAACCGAAGGAAAAGAAGCAAAAGGTTGCGGCGCAAGATCCATGCTTTGAGTGTGGAGAGATAGGTCATTGGAAAAGGAATTGTCCGACCTATCTCAATGCGTTAAAAGATAAGAGGGATGCGGGGCATACCTCAGGTATTATCTTTACTATACATATTGAACTAAATGTTATTTCTTCAAATACATGGGTACTTGATACCGGATGTGGAACTCACATTTGCAATTTGTTGCAGGGGTTCAAAAGAAGTAAACAACTCAACAAAGGGGACATTAGTCTCTTTATGGGCAATGGAGCAAGAGTTGAAGTCCAAGCCCAAGGAGACTACTTGTTAAAGCTTCCAAGTGGTTTGGAAGTAATTTTGAAGAATGTTTTGTATGCTCCTAAGTTAAGGAGAAACATTATTTCCGTGTCTCTTTTAAAACAATGTGGCTTTGATCTTAAATTTATAAATTGTGATATTCATGTTTTGATGAATGGCATGTTTTATTTTAAAGCTATACCCATGAATGGTATATATGAAATAGATCAAAGTGGTATGTCACATAGTAGTTCAATGTACAATGTCAACACCAAAAAACTCAAGAAGGACTTGGGTGATTCCTATCTTTGGCATTGTCGCCTTGGACATATAAACAAGAATCGCATGCAAACTCTTCGCAAGAGTGGTATTCTAGAAACCAATGAGTTTGATTCATTTGATGTATGTGAATCTTGTTTACAAGGCAAAATGACAAAGCAACCCTTTAATAAAACTTTTGAAAGGTCAAAAGAATTATTGGGTATCATACATTCGGATGTATGTGGTCCTTTTAGACCAATGACTAGGAATGGTGAAAGATACTTCATTACCTTTATTGACGATTATAGTCGATATGGTTATGTGTACTTAATGAAACACAAAGATGAAGCTTTTGAAATGTTCAAAGACTTCAAAGCTGAAGTAGAAAGACAACTCAAGACCACAATCAAAGTACTTCGTAGTGATAGAGGAGGTGAATACCTAAGTGGTATTTTTCAAGATCATCTTAAGAGTTGTGGAATTATTTCACAACTTACTCCACCTGGAACACCACAACATAATGGTGTGTCTGAAAGGAGAAATCGTACCCTATTAGATATGGTTCGATCGATGATGGCTAGAAGCACTTTACCTCTATCATTTTGGGGCTATGCTTTACTTTCCGCTGTTCGCATATTGAATATGGCTCCAACCAAGAAAGTGGAGAAGACACCTTTTGAAGTATGGCATGGAAAGGCTCCATCGCTATCATTCTTAAAAGTTTGGGGTTGTGAAGCTTATGTAAAGCAATACACCCCAAACAAATTAGAAGTCCGATCCACTAAGTGTATCTTTATAGGTTATCCTAAAGATGATTTAGGATATTACTTTTACGATCCTAGTGAGCAAAATGTTATTATTGCTCGAAAGGGTAAGTTCTTGGAAACTAAGTTCCTTGAGGAAGGAACTAATAGTAGAACAGTGAAATTTGATGAGGATCAAGAATCACAAGATGATACACAATTGGTTGATACTAGCACTCAACAAGAGGTTGTTGAAAGTGATCAAGTGGTTGATCAAAACACACAAAACGTTCGCAGATCTGGTAGAATTAGCAATCCACCTGAAAAATATGGATTTTTTGTAGAAGGTTGCTACGTGGTAGATTCGGATGAACCGACCACATACCGTGATGCAATGTCCAAGAATGATTGTGACAAATGGCTTGAAGCCATGAACGTTGAGATGCAATCCATGTATGACAACCAAGTTTGGGAATTGGTTGAACCACCACTCAACTCCAAAGCTGTTGGAAGTAAGTGGGTTTTCAAAAGGAAAACTGATATGCATGGAAACTTGGATACTTATAAAGCAAGACTTGTAGCTAAAGGTTTCACTCAAACTCAAGGGGTTGATTATGATGAAACTTTTTCGCCTGTGGCAATGCTAAAGTCTATTAGGATATTATTTGCCATAGCTGCACATTATGATTATGAAATCTGGCAAATGGATGTCAAGACCGCTTTCCTAAATGGATATCTTGAGGAAGATGTCTATATGGTTCAGCCTGAAGGTTTTGTCGATCCAAAACATCCTAATAAAGTATGCAAGTTAAAGAAATCAATCTATGGATTGAAACAAGCATCTAGAACTTGGAATCATCGTTTTGATGAAGAAATCAAAAGTTTTGGATTCATCAAGAACGCTGATGAGGCTTGTGTGTATAAGAAAGCTAGTGGGAGTATAATTACCTTCTTAGTATTGTATGTCGATGACATTCTACTATTTGGAAATGACATTCCAACCATGGAAAGCGTTAAGGCTTGGCTTGGAAGTAGATTTTCCATCAAGGATCTAGGTGAAGCTGCCTATATTTTGGGAATAAAGATCTATAGGGATAGGTCAAGGCGCTTGATAGGTTTGAACCAAAGTACATACATTGATAAAATCTTGAAAAGGTTCAAGATGGAAAACTCCAAGAAAGGTTTTGTACCTATTCAAAGAGGGACCATATTGAGTTCAGCTCAATGTCCAAGCTCAAAGGGTGAGCAAGACATGATGAAACAAATCCCATATGCTTCTGCTATAGGATCCATCATGTATGCGATGATATGTACTAGACCGGATGTGTCATGCGCTTTGAGCATGACAAGCAGATACCAACAGAATCCAGGAGACAGTCATTGGATGGCTGTTAAGAGCATATTGAAATACCTTAGGAGAACTAAGGATATGTTTCTGATATATGGATCTGGTGAGGAGGAACTCGCTATAAAAGGTTACACAGATGCGAGCTTCCAAACTGATCGAGATGATTCTCGATCACAATCTGGGTATGTGTTCACTCTTAATGGAGGAGCTGTCTCTTGGAAGAGCTCAAAACAGGAAGTGGTAGCATTGTCCACTACAGAATCAGAATACATCGCCGCTTCATTGGCAGCTCAAGAAGCTGCATGGTTGAAGAAGTTCATTTCTGATCTAGGGGTGGTCTCTTCCATTCAAGACCCCCTAGAAATCTTTTGTGACAACGAGGGTGCGATTGCACAAATCAAGGAACCTCGTTCGCACCAAAAGACAAGGCACATAGAGCGGAGATTCAACTACATAAGGGATGAAGTTGAAAAAGGAAAGATATGTATTCGCAAAGTTGGAACTGATCAAAATCTTGCGGATCCATTCACGAAGCTCCTAGAAAGACCGAAACATGAGCGTCATGCGAGTGGCTTAGGACTTCGATATTCTAGTAATTGGATTTGATCTATTTTGTATTAAAGTTTAAAAGACTTTTGTAATTTAACTCTTTTATATGATTATGGAATCTTGAGTTAAATTCTAATTTTGCATGTTTAATCCATGAATAAGTTATCTTATTCTAAAAGTCCGTAGTCGATCACATTTGTGGGAACAAATATGAAGCAAGACTATTATGAACTAGGATTGGTGGATATTCATAAGGAATGAATATGGAGCATAGGTTTGCTGCCAAAGTTCATAGATATTTGTGGGATACAAATATTGGACTGACCCGCTCTCAATATTACTACATGGAGTCGATTGACTTGATCATTAGTAATTTTGAGTAAAGGAGAATTTCATATTATCCTTAGACCTGAGATGTATACTGGGTCTTGATTTTCACCAAGTATTACACTTTGACTCTCCCCTTTGCTATTCGTAAAAGATGGTACATAAGGATGAGCTCAGGTGAAGTATAAAAGTGATAGTGAGAGGCGTATACAGTCAAGAAGGAATTTGTTCCTCTTATGTGTTGAGAGTTTAGATGTCTAAGGCCTGATAAAGTTGAATTGAAAAGAGAATGATCACCTATGTCTCTTAGATCCAACATGACATCTAGTAACAAAGAGATATAATGATAGATTCACCTAAATCATATCAAATAAGGGACTTGAAGGGATGATGTTATTGAATGGCACTTCGTCAAACACATTAGGGGTGGTGAACTGTTGTTAGGCGGTATTCACCACTTGCATTAATTTTCTATGTATCTCGTGCAAGTGGGAGATTGTTGGAATTACGTATGCCCGAGACACGTATTTAAATTAATGTGGCTAACTGTGCTTGATCCAAGTCGGGTCATACCCAATAACGAGCTAGATAGACACCGGATTGTATTTGTTTAAGATATGATCTTTAAACGAATACCGAACACAAAGTTTAGGAAATCGGTTTTTCTAAAATTGCACTTGAAAGATTAAAATAAATAATTTGGATTATTTATTTATTTATTTATTTAATTATTTAATTGGTTAAATAATTAAGAAAAGATTATAAAATAGTTTTATAATAGTGTAGGCTAGTTTTATATATGTGATATATATAAATATATAAATCAAAAAAAAAAAAAAATCCCACTAGCCTACACATGCATTGGTGCACCTTTCATTTCATTTTTCAAGTGCAAGAAAACTCCCACTCTCCCTCTCTTTTTCTCTCGGCCGAAACAAGCAAGGAAGGAGGGCTCGGGTGCTCGGTTTTCTAGTGTTCTTGTCCTAACACTCATCCGGTGTTGCTCGTGGGTATCACCTCTTGAGGCATCCTACTCTTGGAGGCTAGTCCATCTTCCTCTTCATATCATCCTACTCTTTTGAGGTAAAAGAGTTATTGTTATTATTAATTTTGTAAGCCTTTTGTTCTTGTAGATTGATCCTATTTCGGGTTTTAGCCTTGTTACATATTGGTATGTTTCATAAAATTAACAATAGGTTGTTGATATTATCATGCTTCCGTTGCTAGATTAGTAAAAATGTTTCAACTAATACTCTAAAATAGATACTAAAACCCAACAACATTCATGTCATTTTGATGAACTATCTAATGGCTAATGATTTGGTTGATGGGGTTTCTTTGAAACATTTCAAACTAGCCGATCACTGTGTTGCATGCAAAAAGGGCAAACTAGAAAAGAAGTCACACCCATCAAAGTTTATTAATTCCATTGATACTCATTTGGAACCTTCATATGGACTTGTTCGGTCCTGTGAATCGTGCAAGTATCACTGGAGATTGGTACCGTCTAGTTGTCACTGATGACTTTTCACGATACTCTTGGGTGTTATATATGAGTTCTAAAGATCAGACACCGGCTCTTCTTTGCCATTTTGAGAACAAGTCTGAAATTGCGGTGCCATTCAAGAAAATTAGTGCCAATCAGCTTTTCTTTCTCAAGAATAGTCTTGAGGGTAGGTGTAACGATTCCGACGAAACCAGGTATACCCTAACCGTTAGACGTTAGTTACGTCATATGTAATGTCGGGGACATGAGTTACCATGGTAATTATACGAGAATACATGGTTCATAGTATTGATTGTACGTGAATATATAATTCACCGTATTGAATATGCGATCAAACGATCGATAGTTATTGAAACCCGAATGAATCGAGGATTACATTATAGACGAAATATATGATGTTTAGTAAGGTTTACGAAGTATTAAGGTTACGGGATAAGTGAATTATAGCACAGGAAAAGGATTTCGATTTATTGGTACGTCGGTACGATAAACGAAACCATTAACACCAAACCGAGCAAGAGACGATCGATCAAGCCGAAAAAGATGCGTAATAACTAATAATATGACGTTTTAAGTTAATAAATGTCATGGTTTAAGTTTTAAATCGGTTTTATATAAATTTCATTTTTTAGCCGAAAAACAACCGTTTTGGCCTCGTTTTAAGCCGAATTAAACGTTTAACCGAGAAACGAACTGAATCAGATTATCCAAAACATTATCCAGATTACGGAAATCCAAATGAGTGGCCAAGAATGAATTTGTGGGTCCCACCCCACCCTTATGGGTTCCGATCGGCCTTCCATGGCCTTCATTTTCTTTTTTTTTTCCTTTTTTCAATCAACAATCCACAAACTTCATCAAATCCACTCAACTCCTTGATCAAAAACCGAGACTTTTAACAAGAAAAACCAAGGTAAAGATCGAATTATATACGTTTCCATCTTCGTTTCTTGAGTTTGTTTGCAAGAAAATGAGGTTTCAAAGATGAAAACCGATTCTTGCATGATCAAGTGATGTATACGGGTTATACAAGGGATCTTGGTCCAAGAAAGGAGTTAAACGAATCAAAAACGAATTTTTACGGTTAAATCTTTGTTTTAGTATCATAACCGTAACCATGAAAGAAATGGCTTGATCGTGAGTGTAACTTGCTTGGTATTGTGGTATGTTGTTTGTAGGCTCTGTATTTAGTGGTAGATAAGGCGGAAAGACGAGTTTGTAGCTTGTAGTGGCGGAAAACGAAAGGTATATTCGGTTATGTTCGGTTTTGGGAAATTTGGACAGATTGTTGATGCTTTAGAGTTAGGTCATGAAATTTTACAGAGGTGTTAAACACATGAAAATATGAGTTCTGTGAAATTTTGGTAATTTTTGAATAAATGATGAATATTTGGTGAATTTAATGCTCGGTTTTGGCCAAAAATGGTGAAAAATAGTTAAATATCATGAAAAATTCTGGAAAATTTCAGATAAGCTTTTCATATCATGTATAAGTCACACACAAAAATTGAGGTCCGTTGGAGAAGTCTAAGTAGGCTTTTCGGTTAAACAAATTCTAGGGATTTCTAACTCGGTTTTGGTAAAAAGGGCATGTGAAAGAAGATTTTGGTTCTGAAAAAATTACAGGGGACTATGTGGATGGCAGGGGACATCCAGGAAAAATTTGGGATTTTTCTAAGATCGTTTGGTATTTACGACATATTTAGTGTTTAAATGGTGTTTATAAATAGATAAATAAATTTTTAATATAAGAATTAATTCTGGAAATATTTTTATAAAATTCCCCATTGTTAAAAAGTGGTTTGTGCAAAATTTCAAGATCCGAGAGTAAACGGATAATTAATCGTGCTAATTATGAAACTTTTAAAGTTAAAACGCGTAAACCGGTGAAGTTCGCTTAAGCGAGCTGACTGGTGTATAAAAACCTTAAAAATGGACTATTTTCATATAATTGAGTTAAACAAGTAAAAATGAATCATCCTAAAATAAGTCGAATGATTTGGGTATTTTTAACCGATTTAACAGTTTCCGGTACGCCAAAGACGGAAACGGGTCCCGCGGCCAATCGGGACGTCTAAACCGAGCTATAATTTCACATTTTAAATTAAATTATCAGACAACCACTATTTTCGAGTCATGTGTGAACAAACTCATTTTTTGAAACATAAAACGGATATTCGTGCTCGGCACGCAAAACGAGAAAACGACTAATAGAAATTGTGACCATGGACCTCTAAACGACATCACAATCTGAGTCCGGAGAAGTATTTCTGGGTTAACATTGCCCCCGGAACAGGTACAGTCCTGGGTTAACAGTGTCCCCAGATGTACCGATTGATAAGGTTAAAGATTATATAAACAATAATTGTATAATAACGATCGTAGGGATCATATTACAGATTGGACGTGTTAATTGATAATGATTGTTGTTACCTGCGTGCATGTGCTAAGGTGAGTTTCACGAGCCCCTTTTTACTGAAATGTTTTAAATATTTTCCCGGGGCGGAAAGCATGTTTCCATCAAAATGTTTAAGTACATGCTGATCGCATGGAAATGAATGTATTTATATAATGTTTATTGTACGGGAATCGTACGGTAATGTATTGAAATGGTAATTGTCTGGGTTGTTAATATTGTAAGGCCCGAAACAGTGCTCTGGGTTAACAGTGTCCCTAGAGGTTCTTAAATGTGTTTCTGGGTTAACAGTGTTCCCAGAGGTTATTGGAAATGTTCTGGGTTAACAGTGTCCCCAGATAATATTATATTATGATATGGATTTATAATGGTTTACTTAAACTGCGAAACTCACCAACTATTCGTAGTTGACCCGTTTTCTCACATGCTTTTCAGGTACAATTTAGATGAAGTGATTGCTTACTTGCTAAGTGCTTGATGTGTGTAAGATTTGTGTGCGGGATGTTAGGATACATTATAACAGATAGAATTATGTATCGTATTGTAAGATGTGTGTATCACCTAGACGGTAATGAAATACAAGATAATGTAATTTGAAGTATATTAATGCATTCAGTTTTCTTTATAAACAATGTGGTTGATATCAGAGGTGTCTGTTGCATCCAGTTTACGTTTCCGCTGCGGTTGCGGGGTGTTACAGAACTTGGTATCAGTGCCATTGGTTATAAAAGAATTAGGATGTCTTTAAAAGATACCTAAAATATAACCAGTAGCTCAAGTATTATAGGATCTGAATATCAACTAATAATTTATAGTGACGAGAGCTGGATGAACTTGGATGGACAAGTGGGTTATTATGGTCCGGAACATAATAACAGACTTGTCCGCACGAGGGAATTCAGGGGAAGTCATGGGGTACATTAATAGGTAAAAATGGCAACATATGTGTAAAGTATATAGTATTATTTATACGTGCTAATGTGTATATATATATATGTACATATCTTGTGGGTACATGTATTGAGAAATGGGACCCGGATAAGGAACCGGGGAAGGAAATGATAAAAAGTACCGAGGATGCCGAAATTTCTAGAGCATCGGTTGATGATAAGTCTGACTTATCGGGCCATAGTTATGATAGTACCAAGTTAGATCTCCCGTTTGACATTAACCAGAAATATCTAGTAACCGTCACTCCCAACCAAAATTGATGAATCCCTTACCCTACCAACACCGGTACCGTATATTCTAATAACCCCCTATGTTCACCCGAACCGTCGACCCTCACGTACGGATGGACCTGTACCTGAACCCATTCTTATTCCATTAAGGTAAAGGAGTAAATAAATAAAGTAAAATAAAATAATATATTGAAATATATATATATGTATTGCTCACTCTCAAACATATGAGTCATACCACCTCCAGATCGAGAATTACTGATTTTAGCAAACCTAGAACGCCTGAGGACATTGACTGAGCAAGTGTAGAGTTTCCCATAATAGTAATTAATAATATTTGAAGGCAACCCATGTTGCGCAATTACCTTGAACCTTGCAACTCCCTATGTTATCCTTACATTCGTTAGATGTCTACACCCATGTATGCTCGAATAGAATGATTACCTATACACAAAGAAGTGTTGGAATCATTATAGCATAGTTGGTTGTTCGTTCGTAGGTGGTATACTGTGTATGCCGGATATACGAATAGACACGGATATTATAACTCCGTGGTACGTAATCGTTTGGTGCTCACGGTGAGCATGTATCGGTTTTGCTGATATGCAGAAGGATATTGAAATCAAGTATGTTAAACATTAATCCTTATTGAGAAAGATCTATATGTCAGTTGGTGACAAGGGTTATGAAACATATTAAAACGTTAACCGACTTCAGGTTAAGTCCATATATTATTATATTTGTGGGTCATATATATTAGATACTGATATGTGTAATATGTATGATAATATTTGGTGTGTATGTGTACCTGCTGTCATGATTGAGCTGGTAACGAGTTATACGGTGAGATTAGTATTGATTACTGCGTACGGGATGAGTACGGCAGAATGACATAAAAAGAGTAACTCCAATGATGGAGATAGATATGATTCAGTTGATTGCTCAAAGATAGCAGATGATGATACCGAATGTCGTATCATAGATCACTGCTAGTGTTGATGCAAATGTGATCGCAAGATTGTAGATCGAGCAATCACATGAATATGAATATTTCAATTCTTGGTGGTATTACTAAAAGTGATAATGTTCCACCGAATACTATTATGACTACAAGTATTAGTTATAAACTAAACATGAATAATAGTCGTAATGAATTAGATCCGGTATGAAGGATATGTCTGTTGATTGTGTTAAGGAAATTATTAATAGTTACTGATGGTAAAGGGAGGAATAGATTAGCGAGTGGATAGAAAAGATCGAAATGGTTAAGGATATTGGTATGAGTCTAGAACATTGTGTAGTGAATTATGCTACAGATATGTTGGTAGACTATGTTGTATCGTGATGGAACACGATGGTACAAAATTATAGTTAGAAAATTATTGCTCAGATGATATGGTCAGGATTTAAAATTCTTTTGCTAGAGCGCTTTTATTCGAGTAATTAAGTTCAGATATTGGAAACTGAGCTATGGAAGACAGAAATGCTGTATGCTGATCACTTAGAAAACGCTAATCGTTGGAAGGAATTGTCATGTCTGGTAACATGGCTAATTACTCCTGAAACTAAGCGAAGTAAGCGCAATATTGGGGACTAACTCCATCGATAAGGAGCATAGTCAATCCTGTAAAATATACAACCTTTGGAAGGGTTGTGTCACAAGCCAGCATTGATATATTTGACTCTATGAGAAGCGGACTGGAAGGACGTTAGGCGAGACGTCGAGTAATAAAGAAGAGAAGTGATAAAGGTATAGTGCAAGATAGACTTTTGAATAAGTAGGCACGTCCTACAACCCAGAATTATACAAAGACTAGTTCTGGTGTGAAAACATGAACCGCATGAAGGGTCCTTCCCTGAATGTGAAAAATATGGTCATCGGCAGGAAGAAGAATGTCGAGTGATAGTAGGCCACGGGTGTGGTAAAGATGGACGTAGTGCCTTAATTGTAGAACCAATTGAAGCCATGTGAACCAGCAACCCCCAACCCATTCGGGTACAACCACTCCGAACCCAACAACTTCAATAACAATCCATCCAAAGAAATCAAATTATGCCAAACAGTTGTACTTGTTAGGAATGTGGCAGTACAGAACGTTTCAAGAGAAATTGCCCAAAGTGAACCAAGGTATCGTTGGAAGACGAACCTCATGACAAGCATCAACCTCTGATCAAGCAAGGAGCCGTGCCTTTGTGAGTAATTCGAATAAAGCACGTCATGAACCAAAGGTGGTATTAAGTACGTTGTAGTTTTAAATCAATGGGCTTCAGCGATATTTTTACGGTCGTCGATAGAAGTTAGTTCCTGTTAACCTCCTATCATTTGGAAAGATACCGATTAGTGAAACTATAGAACCCTATACTGTAGAATCGCTAACGGTGAATCCCTAATGGTTAACTAAATTGTTCGGAATTGCCCTATTATTCGGAACGATTAATCCTTTCCTTATTGACCTACGACCAGTAAAGTTAAGAAGTTTTGACGTAATAGTTAACATGGATTGGCTAACTCAACATGAAGCTGAAATCAAATATGAAAAGAAGATGATTAGAAGCTCTCCTTCGGACGATGAAGCGATTAGATACAGAGAAAAGTGTACGGTATTATGTTACCACTCTAGTCTCATCTTGAGATGCTATAATATTTACGACAAGAAGATGTGGTGTATTTAACAAACGCGATTGCCAAAGTATTTAAAAGAAAACATATAGAAGATATCCCGATGGTACGCGAAATTCCACAAGTTCTTCCCAGAAGAACTTCCTGGATTACCGCCAACCCGACAGGTCGAATTTAGAATCGATTTAATACCTCAAGCTGGCCCTGTTGCTAAAGCACCTTACCGACTTGCACCAACTGAAATGCAAGAATTAATGGATAAAGGTTTTGTACGACCTAGTTAGTCACCATGGGGTGCACCAGTGTTAATTGGGAAATGAAAGACGAAAGTGTTAGGATATGTATTGATTAGAGAGAATTGAATAAAGTGACGATCAAGAGTAGGTGCTCACTTCTTCGAAGTGAACGATCTGTTTAATCAACTGCAAGGGGCAATTTATTTTTAGAAAATTGATCTTAGATATAGTTATCACCAAATGAGAAATCCGAGAGGAGGACGTTGCAACAATAGCGTTTCGGACTCGCTACGGCCATTATGAATTCTTAGTTATGCCTTTCGGGCTAACAAATGCGCCGGCAGTATTCATGGAACTCATGAACCGAGTCAGTAAACTTTATTTTGACAAATTTGTCATAGCATTCATTGATGATATTTTGATATATTTGCAACGTAAAGAAGAGCACGAACGACGGTTAAGAAAATTGTGGAAATGTTAAAGCAAGAGGAGCTGTACGCGAAGTTTTCGAAATGTGATTTTGAATAAAGAAGGCATAATTCCTTGGTCATGTTGTAAAGCAACAAAGATTTCACAAAGATCCAAATAAGATAGAAACCATTAGAATTGTGCCAAGCGCCGATTTTAAGTCCCCTCGATGGAGACGATGGTTTTGCCGCGTATTGTGACGCATCGCGTAAAGGGTTAGAATGCGTGTTGACGCAGTATATTAAGGTTATAGTCTATGCTTCCCGACAGTTAAAAGTACACGAGTAAAATTACACTACTCACGACTTAGAACTGGGAGGGGTTATCTATGCACTTAAAATGTGGAGACATTGTCTCTACGATACGAAGTGCACCATCTTCACCGATCATAAAAGTTTGCATCACATATTCGATCAGAAAGAACTAAATATGAGGCAACGAAGATGGGTTGAGTTGTTAAACAATTATGACTGTGACATCCGTTACCACCCGGCAAGGCTAACGTCGTAACCGAGGCCTTGAGTAGGAAAGATCGGGTTAAGCCATTGCGAATGAGGGCGTTGGGGATGATAGTCCAGTCGAACTTTTCGGATCTGAGTCGAGTCGCTCAACGTGAGGCGTTGAAAGAGGGACAATTGGAAAAGGAGGATCTTTACGGCAATGAGAAGAATTTCGAACAACGCGTGGACGAAATTCTCTACTTCAAAAATTGGGTTTGGATCCCGACTCTCCATGACCTTCGTGAATTAATCATTGACGAAGCGCATAGATCGAAATAATCCATACACCCGGGATCGGATTTGACTATTGATGATACGGGTATCTGAAAGGATTTTTATTAATGGTGGAGTTTGGAGAAAGATATGGTCACGTGTGTTGGTGAATACTGAGTTATGCAAGAGATAAGGCTGCACACCGAAAACCCTAGGGAACGCCACAATGACAGAAAAATTCGCCAATGATAGTGGGAATAAATTACAATGGATTTTGGGACGCAAATTCCCATGATATATCAAAGGCATGAGGTAAATTAGGTAATCGCGGATCGATTAACCAGTCCTCGCATTTCATCCCAATCTATGACGATTGCCACAATGAATTCTCGCCCAAATTCATGATGTTGAAATGGTAACTCGTCGTGGAGTACCATTTTCAATGATCTCAGATCGAAATAGTCATCCTACTTTCATTATTGGAAGGAGGGGAAGGAAGCATCGAGAGCTTGAAGCTTTCTATGGGTGAAGTAGTTATCACCAATTAGTTAAATTGAAAATGAGCGTCGATCGAGCCATAAGATTTGAATTGATCCGAGAAACAACCAATCGGGTTTATAATGTTTAAGAGAAGTCGAAAGTAGCGCGAGGATTGGCAAAGGATTTATGTCAACGTTCAAAGGAAACCATTGTCACTAAATAGAGGTGACAAGGCATTTTAAGGCATCACCTTAGAGAGAGGTGATATGAGGTTTGGCAAAACCAAAAATAGCTTCTTAATATATTGGACCCCATGAGAACTATCTCCATGGTTGGTCATTTGGTCTATCAATTAAAGTACTCCAGGGGCTAAGTAACTATACATGATATTTTGCCATGTATACGGATTGAAAAGTGCCTAAGCGATGAGGCAACGAGAGTACTAGTAATAGAGGTACTCATAGAGGATATGCTTGATATCAAAATTAATTCCGTAAAGATAGTAGACGGGAAAACTAAACAGTTTGGACATACCAAGCGTTATTAATTAAGATTAAGTGGAAATTCACAGCGAGGACCAGATTATACTTGGTAACGCGAGGGTGAATTCTGAAGGAAAACCCCCCCACCTTTCTCTCGAAGGGAGATTGTGGGCGTGTAATTTTCGAGGACGAAATTTCTTAACGGGGGGAGAATGTAACGATTCCGACGAAACCAGGTATACCCTAACCGGTAGACGTTAGTTACGTCATATGTAATGTCGGGGACATGAGTTACCATGGTAATTATACGAGAATACATGGTTCATAGTATTGATTGTACGTGAATATATAATTCACCGTATTGAATATGCGATCAAACGATCGATAGTTATTGAAACCCGAATGAATCGAGGATTACATTATAGACGAAATATATGATGTTTAGTAAGGTTTACGAAGTATTAAGGTTACGGGATAAGTGAATTATAGCACAGGAAAAGGATTTCGATTTATTGGTACGTCGGTACGATAAACGAAACCTTTAACACCAAACCGAGCAAGAGACGATCGATCAAGCCGAAAAAGATGCGTAATAACTAATAATATGACGTTTTAAGTTAATAAATGTCATGGTTTAAGTTTTAAATAGGTTTTATATAAATTTTATTTTTTAGCCGAAAAACAACCGTTTTGGCCTCGTTTTAAGCCGAATTAAACGTTTAACCGAGAAACGAACTGAATTAGATTATCCAAAACATTATCCAGATTACGGAAATCCAAATGAGTGGCCAAGAATGAATTTGTGGGTCCCACCCCACCCTTATGGGTTCCGATAGGCCTTCCATGGCCTTCATTTTCTTTTTTTTTCCTTTTTTCAATCAACAATCCACAAACTTCATCAAATCCACTCAACTCCTTGATCAAAAACCGAGACTTTTAACAAGAAAAACCAAGGTAAAGATCGAATTATATACGTTTCCATCTTCGTTTCTTGAGTTTGTTTGCAAGAAAATGAGGTTTCAAAGATGAAAACCGATTCTTGCATGATCAAGTGATGTATACGGGTTATACAAGGGATCTTGGTCCAAGAAAGGAGTTAAACGAATCAAAAACGAATTTTTACGGTTAAATCTTTGTTTTAGTATCATAACCGTAACCATGAAAGAAATGGCTTGATCGTGAGTGTAACTTGCTTGGTATTGTGGTATGTTGTTTGTAGGCTCTGTATTTAGTGGTAGATAAGGCGGAAAGACGAGTTTGTAGCTTGTAGTGGCGGAAAACGAAAGGTATATTCGGTTATGTTCGGTTTTGGGAAATTTGGACAGATTGTTGATGCTTTAGAGTTAGGTCATGAAATTTTACAGAAGTGTTAAACACATGAAAATATGAGTTCTGTGAAATTTTGGTAATTTTTGGATAAAGGATGAATATTTGGTGAATTTAATGCTCGGTTTTGGCCAAAAATGGTGAAAAATAGTTAAATACCATGAAAAATTCTGGAAAATTTCAGATAAACTTTTCATATCATGTATAAGTCACACACAAAAATTGAGGTCCGTTGGAGAAGTCTAAGTAGGCTTTTCGGTTAAACGAGTTCTAGGGATTTCTCGCTCGGTTTTGGTAAAAAGGGCATGTGAAAGAAGATTTTGGTTCTGAAAAAATTACAGGGGACTATGTGGATGGCAGGGGACATCCAGGAACAATTTGGGATTTTTCTAAGATCGTTTGGTATTTACGACATATTTAGTGTTTAAATGGTGTTTATAAATAGATAAATAAATTTTTAATATAAGAATTAATTCTGGAAATATTTTTATAAAATTCCCCATTGTTAAAAAGTAGTTTGTGCAAAATTTCAAGATCCGAGAGTAAACGGATAATTAATCGTGCTAATTATCAAACTTTTAAAGTTAAAACGCGTAAACCGGTTAAGTTCGCTTAAGCGAGCTGACTGGTGTATAAAAACCTTAAAAATGGAATATTTTCATATAATTGAGTTAAACAAGTAAAAATGAATCATCCGAAAATAAGTCGAATGATTTGGGTATTTTTAACCGATTTAACAGTTTCCGGTACGCCAAAGACGGAAACGGGTCCCGCGGCCAATCGGGACGTCTAAACCGAGCTATAATTTCACATTTTAAATTAAATTATCAGACAACCACTATTTTCGAGTCGTGTGTGACCAAACTCATTTTTTGAAACATAAAACGGATATTCGTGCTAGGCACGCAAAACGAGAAAACGACTAATAGAAATTGTGACCATGGAACTCTAAACGACATCACAATCTGAGTCCGGAGAAGTATTTCTGGGTTAACAATGCCCCCGGAACAGGTACAGTCCTGGGTTAACAGTGTCCCCAAATGTACCGATTGATAAGGTTAAAGATTATATAAACAATAATTGTATAATAACGATCGTAGGGATCATATTACAGATTGGACGTGTTAATTATTAATGATTGTTGTTACCTGCGTGCATGTGCTAAGGTGAGTTTCACGAGCCCCTTTTTACTGAAATGTTTTAAATATTTTCCCGGGGCGGAAAGCATGTTTCTATCAAAATGTTTAAGTACATGCTAATCGCATGGAAATGAATGTATTTATATAATGTTTATTGTACGGGAATCGTACGGTAATGTATTGAAATGGTAATTGTCTGAGTTGTTAATATTGTAAGGCCCGAAACAGTGCTCTGGGTTAACAGTGTCCCCAGAGGTTCTTAAATGTGTTTCTGGGTTAACAGTGTTCCCAGAGGTTATTGGAAATGTTCTGGGTTAACAGTGTCCCCAGATAATATTATATTATGATATGGATTTATAATGGTTTACTAAAACTTCGAAACTCACCAACTATTCGTTGTTGACCCGTTTTCTCACATGCTTTTCAGGTACAATTTAGATGAAGTGATTGCTTACGTGCTAAGTGCTTGATGTGTGTAAGATTTGTGTGCGGGATGTTAGGTTACATTATAACAGATAGAATTATGTATCGTATTGTAAGATGTGTGTATCACCTAGACGGTAATGAAATACAAGATAATGTAATTTGAAGTATATTAATGCATTCAGTTTTCTTTATAAACAATGTGGTTGATATCAGAGGTGTCTGTTGCATCCCGTTTACGTTTCCGCTGCGGTTGCGGGGTGTTACAGTAGGTTATTATTAGTTGACATCTGTTTAAATAAGCAAAAGTAATGTAATTAGTATTTTTGATGTTATAATCCTATTATTAATGACCCAATTTACGTTAATAAAATAGGGACTTGAGAATCTGGCTTCTAGTTAGTAATGGCAGCTGTAGCAAACAACATTAGTAAGTGGTTAGGCAGACTGACAACGATTTACAATTGTGAATTAAGCACAACTCTCGGTTATGAGGCCTATTAAGACAACAATTGCCTAAGTAGATACGTTTAGCCTCATCTATGCCTACTTTAGTCTTCAAATAGTTCTAGCACATAACAGAATTCTAATGTAACAGTCGCCCTAGTACAATCACATGTGAAAGGGACTAATGTGTCAACGAAACCCTTTAACCTTGAAGGGGTAGCTAGAAAACAAGTGCGGCGCTGTAGCTCCAAACACTTGAAATTTCACTGTATGCCTCAAGTGTGGCTTGTAGTAGGATGACTTTACTATTGATTTTAAAATTGGGATTAATTTTAGAATTTAACGAATAGAGTAAAAGTCCAGTTTTACTAGTATTAATCGGGACAGCATGATGAACCCTTTCATCTCTTAGGACACTTAGTTTCAAATAACCTATTAAAACTAAGTTTGTCACGATATCTCTAACCAATTTTAAGTTAATAAATAAACTATTAAGTTATAAGTTTTGGAAAATCAAATTTAGTTTAATTTTGCAAAAACAAAATTGGTTAATTAAAATTTATTTTAATATATTTGGTATTAGTTTGGTGATATTATAACCTATTATAATAAAGCAAGCAACCACAATAGCAAACAAGAATACGTAAATCTTAAATGGCCAAAAAAATGGTGATTGGACTTGCTAGAGCCTATTAGCAAACCCAATCGGGTCAAGGGGTCACAACACAAAACAACCACAAGGATGGACTCTTGGTGCATCCTGTCGTCTTTGTTAACCCCCACTAACTTCAAGAACTCTGTGAGCTCGTCCACAGTTTTCCTTCGGGTCTTCTTCATTAGAATATTATATAATACATATAACAAAAAAACAAACCCTATCTATTACAATTTTAAACCATCAAAGTGGCCAAAAACCATAAAATAAAACCAAAAAATAAATACAACTTTGAACCATCCATATGGCCAAAATCAAAACCAAACACACAATGGTCGGGCCAGATTTACATATTTAATAAAAATAAAACCGGGCAATATTTTGGTCAAATAAAATAAACGAAAACTTTGACCAAACCAAGATTGCTCTAAATAATTATCTAGATCAAAAACTTCAACTAGCTTGAAGTTTATGATGATCTGGTGAAATGACCGGATTTGACTCGTATGTTGTAACCAAGGCTCTGATACCACTATCGGGTTCCAGTGGTGATTAGTCAACGGTTTAACTTTTAAACCCGGTTTAATAAAATTTGGTTTCATAATTATTAATCATATTAATAAGTGAATACACAGCGGAAAAAAAACGAGTAATCACCGTTTAACAAAACCGTACAGGATCCGGTTACAAACAATACGAGCACGATTCGAAACAATCCAAAGTAAATAAAATAATAATCATAACATTATTATATTTACCTCAGTTAATAAATAACCGGTTGAGACACCGAGGGCTAACGGACGACGCTAGATGACCAAACGAGATTCATGACCAATGGTGGCAGTGTACGAAGGGACTGATAACAATGAAGGCACGAACGGCGGCTACGACGACACTGCGGCTGGGCTGCGGCTGTGGCTTGGCTGCAGTGGATGCCTGGCTGCGGTAGCCGGCGGTGGCTGGGCGGCGGTAGCAGGAGTAGTCGAGAGGGAGAAGGAGAGAGAGTGGTGGCTAGGATTTTTGCTTACAAGCTTGCCTTAACCCTAATGACATATTAACTAGTTAATATAACTAGTTAATCATGTCGGGCCACCAATCCCATCTCAAGCCCAATACTTTTAATTGTCCATATCTCATTCGTTAGTTGTTACCGGTTAACTAGCGTATGCGGTCTATGTTCATTACCCACAGTGTCACTCTTACGGGTCATAACCCGGTCAGCCGCGTTGACTTAAGCGAACCGGTACATATTTCCAACATCATGAAAGTGTTATGGATTAATGTTATTGAATATTGAATAGGGTGTATGCTAGTAAATTCATAAAATCAGTAGTTAATAATTGAAGATTGTTAAAATTGTTAGATCTCCAATTAAGGAAACTTTGTTAAATGAAAAGTTGAATTCTTGATTTTAATATGTATACTTGGCATAAATGTGTTTGATATATAATGAATTG
The DNA here is from genome assembly GCF_021521415.1 of Bidens hawaiensis. Classification (NCBI taxonomy): domain Eukaryota; kingdom Viridiplantae; phylum Streptophyta; class Magnoliopsida; order Asterales; family Asteraceae; genus Bidens; species Bidens hawaiensis. The sequence continues at coordinate 250 of NW_027496412.1, read as the reverse complement.
CATACTTGAATTAAGATAGGATGCATTGTTGAAGTATAGATTGGTTTAGCATATGGATCAAATTATCACTTACTTACTAGAAATGGAAACTTTGTGCTTATTAAATTGAAAGATCAAAACTTGAATAGAACATTAGGGTGCATGAAACTATATCAAACTAGTTGAATGGAATAAACTTAGATTCATAATATTTCATAATTAAAAGATTGAATTAGATAGAATTATCAAAAATTAAAAGTTACGATAATAG
>NW_027496411.1:0-13496 GCF_021521415.1 Bidens hawaiensis | reverse complement strand
CATCAAAGGTATAAACCCCTCATTCTGCACTCATAAAATCCGTTGTTCAGCCTTAGAGAAGGCTAAATCCGAAGATGCAAGAGGTGGTGAAGAAAGAGATTATCAAATTCCTTGATGCAGGGTTAGTCTAGTTCAAGTGGTTCCAAAGAAAGGTGGCATGACTGTCGTCACCAATGAAAGGAACGAGCTCATTCCCACTTGGACTATGACTAGTTGGATAGTATATATCGACTATCGCAGACTGAATGATGCCACTAGGAAATACGATTTTCCTTTACCCTTCATTGACCAAATGTTGGAGCGTTTGGCAGGTCAGCAGTACTAGTGCTTCTTTGATGGTTTCTCCAGGTATTTACAGATCCCGATGGCTCCAGATGACCAGGATTAAACCACATTCGCTTCTTCTTACGACACGTTTGCCTATAAACGTATGCCATTCGGACTTTGCAATGCTCCAGACACATTTCAGAGATGCATGGTGGCTATCTTTCACGACATGATAGAGGACTCCATGGAGGTTTTCATGGATGTCTTTTTGGTATTCGGGAGTTCCTTTGATCATTGTCTCTCCAATCTTGAAAAGATGATGACTCGTTGCGCTGATACTAACGTAGTCCTTAACTGGGAGAAGAGTCATTTCATGGTGCGTGAGGGCATTGTCTTGGGGTATCGAATGTCGAGTGCGGGGATTGAGATAGATCGAGCCAAAATTGAAACCATATCTAAACTAACGCCCTACACCCGTGAGATCTATTCGAAGCTTTTTGGGTCACGCCGGATTCTACCATCATTTCATTAAAGATTTTTCTAAAATCGCAAGACCTATGAACAAGCTTCTTGAGAAAGATGCTCCATTCGTCTTTTCTAAGAAGTGTATTGAGACATTTGATCTTTTAAAAGACAAACTCGTTAACACCCCGATCATGGTTGCTCTCGACTGACGTTACCATTCGAGTTAATGTATGACGCGAACGATTATGCAGTCGGGGCTATTCTTGGATAGCGGAAGGAGAGACACTTCCGTCCAATATATTATGTGATTCTAAACTTAACGATGCTCAACAGATCTACACCATCAATGAGAACGAGATGTTAGCTGTGGTGTTTGCTTTCGATAAGTTTAGGTCATATCTCGTTCTGTCCAAGACCATTGTTTACACGGACCATGCTGCTATTCGATATCTCTTCAGCAAGCAGGGTTCTAAGCCTCGTCTTATCTGTTGGATTATGCTACTAGAAGAGTTTGATATAGAGATCCGTGATTAAAAAGGGGCCGAGAATGTGGCGACCGATCATTTGTCACGCCTGGAGACAGCCGAAGTTGAAGATGAAGGTGTTGAGCTCGATGATCATTTTCCTACTAAGTGTTTGATGTTCATTAAGATACAGGATGCCGGTTACCCTTGTTTCGCCTATATCAAGAATTTTCTAGTTGACGGGTCTACCCTGAAAAATATGTCTCCCCAGCAAAAGAAGAAATTCTTTGTTGACGTAAATTTCTACATCTGGGATGATCCATATCTATTTCTTATCGGCGCCGATAAGCTTGTTAGGAGACGCGTGGATGATTAGGAGGGATGGAAGATTTTAAGCCACTGTCATGAGGAACCAACAATTGGACATCACGGTGCGAGCCTCACCGCTAAGAAGGTATTTGATGCTGGATTTTATTGGCCATCAGTGTTTAAGGATGCGCATACATTTGTCAGAGGTTGTGATCATTTTCAGCGTATTGGTAATATCTCATCCTGGAATGAGATGCCCCAGAATTTTATTCAGGTTTGCGAAGTCTTTGATATAGGTTATCGATTTCATTGGCGTGTTTGCATATTCTCGTGGGAAGAAGTACATACTCATGGTTGTTGATTATGTCTCAAAGTGGGTTGAGGTGAAAGCCTTACCCACAAATGTCACCAGGGTTGTAGTGAGATTTATTAAGGCTTTATTCTCTTGGTTTGGTGTTCCGAAAGACTTGATCAGTTATCGAGGTACTCACTTCTGCAATGCGCATATGTAGAAGGCGTTGCTACGCTATGGGGTCACTCATCGGCTTGCGACCGTCTACCACCATAGACTAGTGGGCAGGTCGAAGTGAGTAACCGGGGCATCAAACGCATTCTTGAGAAGATGATCGTGCTAAACCCAAAAGGATTGGTCCGACAAGCTAGATGACGCTCTATGAGCTTTACGTACAACGTATAAAACTCCGACCGAGTCTACACCTATTCGAATGATTTATGAGAAAGCATATCATCTGCCCGTTGAGTTAAAGCATCGTGCTTCATGGGCATTTCAGAAAGTTAACCTCGACTGCCGGAGATAAGCATTTTCATCAGCTACATGAGTTGGAGAAGCTTCGTGATCATGCATATGCGCATTCATATAAATACAAACAAAGGATTAAGGAGTTGCATGACCGAAAGCTTCGAGGTGATAAACAGTTCAAACGTGGGGACACCATACTTTTTTTTTCTTGATTGAAATTGCATCCGGGAAAGCTTAGGTCTCGATGGGCTGGACCATTTATGGTCAAGGAAGTGTTACCGTATGGTACGGTGGAGATCGAAGATGCCGCTGGAAGTTTCAAGGTAAATGGTCACCGTTTAAAACACTATTTAGGTTAGAAGTTGATGGAAGCTGAAGACAGGGTCATGTACCTCGAAGCATTTGAAACTTAAGCGTGATGGAGGGGTCAGGTTGAGGACCTCCTAAACTAAGCGCTCTCGGGAGACAACCCAAGTTGTAGAGTTTTGTAGTTATTTTGTTTATTTTATTTTCTATTGAGAATATCTCTTTATTAACGACCACTCGTACTCAATCTCTAGTCGAATTGGTCAATTTTAGGAGTATTCTAATTTATAGAAAAGCAAATAAAAAATCATTAAAAAAACATAAAATGCAAAAATAGAAAAATATGTTATTTCTTATATTTTCTTTTTGTTTTGTACGTCGCTATATTCGAGCGAGTGTGGTTTTGTACATTTGGTATTTATTCGCATGATAGCTCTGATGGCATTTTGGAACTTGCTCTTGAGGATCACAAGATTAGAAGACACGATTATTTACTATGGAGTATTAGTTTTTTTTTCTTTCATATTTTCAATTTTTAGAATAGTTTTATTTTTATTTATTTTTCTTGATCTCATCGAGGACGATGTTTTCGTTCAAGTGTGGGAATGGAAGATTATTTTACTTAGTTGTAGGACAAAAATAAAAATACGATAAAAAAATTTGAAAAACTAAAAAAAAAAGTTTTGAAATGTCCCGTGTTTTTGAAATTCTGCGTTAAACATGAAATGATATTATTGCCGAGCGTATTTGACAATCTCTTGGTGTTTTCTAGAAAAATATATATATACGTTAAATTCTCAACGGTATTTGTTAAGTTTTTTCTAGAGTTCCTTAGGGGTTCTTTAGTGAGACCTACTCGGAGATCTAGTTACCCTTTGTCTATTTAGTTTACCTATATTTAGAACCCGGTTACACATTTTTGTTAATATCCGAGGCCCGTTAATCAACATTAGGTTATATAACCTAGGTGGTTCCTCTTCACCATATTTGAGATCTCTGTTAGTGCCGTTAAATTTTCCAGTTAGTTTCATTAAGTTAAATTAAGTTAAGTTAGTTTATATTAATAAAAATAATAAAATCAATTAAAAATATTTCAGGGCAAGACTTAGTTAGGGCTTAGTATCTGAGCCACATTTAGTGTCCTTGAGTTCGATACCCGGACTTCCTTTCTCATTGCTACACGTGACCGGTACACTTGCCGATTGTGTGAACTAGGTTAGGTTGTTTGGTTTTAAAGCTTCGTTGCGATTCGTATTTATTTTATATATATTTTCTCACATCAAGCATACACTCCATGTCTTACATAAACCGAGACCACTCTCTGGAACTTCTTCCATTCTAACTTCCATGCAGAAATATAGAAAATCTTTATGTTATTGAGTACATGAAAGTCAGAGTTAGAAAGATTTACCAAGTGCATTGGATCATACATTCTCAACAACTCCTGCTCATCTTCATCCTCCATCACCGCTTCAGCCGTTTCACTATCAATTCCCCATAACTTCATATTCTGTAACACATTCTGTGGCATCGGCTTCATCGGAATCTTCTTAAGCATCAAACGGGTTTGTATTTTACCATTATCCATAGTCTCCTGTTTGATCTTATACCTCTCTTAACATCTTTAGTATATTTACCCTTTTGAGGCTTGAGTTTAGTGAACTTCTTTTCCTTCACAACCTCTTTCCATATGATCTTCATGACCCAATCAGCAAAATCATCTTTACCACGATTGATCAAAGTCATTCTAGCCAAATCCTTCACCTCACACTCAGGTAAAGAGTTAATTGACTTCAACAACCTTGGAAAATACTTAATTCCATCATATCTTTTCAACATAAACAATTTCAACTTCTCATCATACAACCAGCTGATAATCCCTTTCTTTGATTCAGTAAACCCCTTGATATTATAAGATTTTTTAAATGAAGGGGGAACCGATGGTTTCTTTCTTCTTATAAACCATTGAGCACACCCTTCTTTCCACTTGGACTTCTCTTCCCATTTAGACTCTTCACTTTCTCCTTCAACCAGCTTAGAAATCTTCTCAGGATCCACTGACACACCGCCATCAGCATTCATCCAAACTTGTTCATTAACAGGAGATGGTATAACATGTTCTAACCCCCTCCTCGAAAATCTCTCCTTCTTCCAATGACTCATCAATAATTATATTTTCACCAGTTTCTCTTATCTCCATTTCTTCTATCTCATCATCCACATTAGATATAGCATCAAAATCATTTAAACCCTGAAGAGCACCAATCTCTTAATCCATAATCACCGTGTTATATCCCCCAGAACCCAAACCTTCCTTACTTATCTCCCCTTGAGTACCAAGAACTTGTGAAGTGCTTGGCATCTCACCACCTGCACCTTTCTATGCATTAGGATCATCATCAGTATCATCATGTCTTACATTTTTTAATGCATCTTTTTTGCAGCTACTCTCCCCTGAGATGCTAAGTACTTATTCAGAGCATTTATCACCTTAGTCTGTTCAACAATGAAGACTAATTGTAGCTGGTTTTCAGATATCATTTGATGAATAACCTGATTCTGATTAAGATTATTGTGAGACTACTCAACTACTACTCGTTCAAGCTCAGCAATCCTTTCGGTGTTAGAACGAGAAGCATCAAAAGAAACATGGACCTGAGGTACGTCATAGATGTAGGGCGTAGGGAATTTTATACCCGTAGACGGAATAGGCAAAGAAGTAGACGCTGGTGGCATAGTCACAGGCACACCAGTTGTAGCCAACACCGTAAAGTCAACAAACAAACTAACCACCTCAGAAGGTGTCAGTATAGTCTGAGTCAAATAAACAATAATCGAAGCACTCGAAGGCACTGAAGAAACACAAGTACAAACCTCATTAACAGAAACACCAGTCACTGACACTGGTGTAGAAGTAACAGGAATAGAACCAGATCCCTCCCCAACTCATGCTCGCTTGGGTCTTCGAATCAAACGATACTGTTCGCCCTCGGACTCATCATCATCACTTGGAACATCAAAATATGAGTCATCATCCCAACTCGTTTCTTCTTCTTACCAGCTTGAATTCTCCTTTGTAAAGCCATGTAACGACTGGTCTCATCAACCCCATCCGAACTATCATATTCAGTAGCCTCAGACGAACAAGGCACCGATTGTTCAGTAACAGCAGCAGCAACACCAACGCCTGCGAATACTTCGGGCATATCCATTTCAAAATCAACATCTAGATTAATATCCTCAAATACCTGAGGATCACCTTGCTCCTGTTGAATAACTGGTTGTTATGGAGGAATGACTTGCTGTTGTGGAGGCTCTTATGGTTCATTCACATGATGTTGAGCTGCCCATTGAATAGGTGCATGAAGAAAACCATCGTTTGGTGTAGGCATATAATATAGATTCACAGTAGCCCCAAAAAACATAGTAGGTCTAGGTCTTAGTTCTTCCTTACTCTTGGACCTAGAAGATCGGCATTAAGCAAAAATCCTCTTATTAATAATGTCAACATATATAATCGGTCGTCTATGAGGTACATTCTTTGCAACATGATTCAATATAATTTGTAAAAACCTTGAATACAATAGAAATTGATCCCTCCCATTAGCTGTCCTCTGATTGTTAATCTCATAAAATATCATTCTACTGAAACTATACGGCTTGTTATACACTAACGAAGCCATAGAGGATTGCATAGCTGCACCCATACCATCCGAACATGCCTTTCTACTCGACATGCACACAATCAACACATGCATTAGAAACCTCCATGGACCCAACAGAAAACCCTTACGTTTCTGTGAATCACCAATAGAGCCCGAATATCCCATTTGCTTAAATGCACAATTCCTAAATAAGTAGGAATATTCAGTAGGACCATTATCCTTTATATTGTCCCCAACTGTAAAGCAACACGAATATAGTCAGCAGAAAAAGAAATCGGCTGATTATTTACCGTAGCTAGCATAACCGGCGGTTCAACTCAACAATCATACTCCAGGAGTTCCAAAAATCTTTAATGTTTGGCTATGAGATAGGTAATGTAGTTGTGATAGCATAAAAGATTCTTGAAGGAAGCAAAAAGTTTATCATCTCATGAAACTCATCCATGTAACATTCGTCAATTTTCGGACCCGAAAACCCGACTTGCTTAAAATTTTCGATGTGATTTAGTTAATTATACATATACCCATATGTTACATATTTCATACGTAATAGTTTTTCTTTCCTAAAGTTATTTAATAATATTAATCATTATTAATATATATATAAATAAAAATTATAACACTCATGATTTTTTTTCTTTATTCAAATATCACATAAATAACATTATTGATGCATAACCAAAGTACATCATTTTAATCTATTGTCATATTTATTTTTACCTGAATTTATTTATTTTTAAAAGATGAAAAATATCTTCATACACCATTCAAATTTTGGTCAAACCTCATCTCCCAAATCACTCTCCTAATCAATTTTATCATTAAAACATTCTAAAGAATAACCTCTTTATTTTAGTATAAATAAGAACTCACTACCACCCTTTTCATTCTTGCACCACTCTTTGACAAGTTCAAGAGATTGTTTTTTTTTCATTTCAAAGGTAGGGTTTTAATTATTCAAGTCTTCTTCATCTTATTTTAATACTTCTTCATCTTATTTCTATTTATTTTAACACATTCACGTCTAGGAATCCACATAATCCATACACCATGGTGTATAGGGTGGATAAGACAAAGAACACAAGGAGATAATCGATTACACGAAGGTAACACTTGAAATGTTCTTACATATTTAATTATCTGTTTTGAATCTTTATTTTTTTTCAAAGAACCCAAGGATTTTTGATGATATATGCTCATAAATTTTATATAATCATATCCAAAAAAGTCCATAATTTTATTTCATCAAAATCCTTTTCAAAATCGTTAAAATATTGCTTTTAGAAATTATCAGTTTTGACATTAGATATAGCTGTTAAATATAGAGGCATATCTTGTTCATAATAAACTGAAAATGTGCAATACCAAATTCTATGATGTACTTCATTGAAATACGGTTCTAAAAGCTATTTTTACGCATTTTAATTCATTCTTATGAATTTGTAATCAATATTTTATAAATAGTGCGCAGATTCGTACCTTCTGATTCTCATGGCTATTTTGGCCTATTTAGGTTACGAATTTGCAAAAATTTTCTAAATGAAATTTGTTCAAAACATTCTAATTTAGTAGACTGGAAAGTCTTGATTTCTAATAAAGTTGTTTGATATTTTAAATACCTTAATTAAAACAGAACAGTTTGCTGTCCAAAAACTGATTTTGTATTTCATCTTCCTTTTTGATGTTTTCCTTGTTTTTATCTTAATATTTATACAATTGATTTAGTATTCTTTAAAATTTTCAATCCCATTAGTTAGTCTTTAATTATTATATTTTGTTTATTTATAGTTCGTGAGGTTCGATCGTTCATTTTCTTTAACGCGCTTTCGGTTGTCATTTCAAGTTTGGCTTTAATCTCAAAGGTGAGTTTACATATCCCTTTTTCCATCTTTTATATTTGGGAGTAGCATGTATACCTTATTCAATCTTTTTATGGATTTATTTCTACATCTATTTCAAACACAATTCGTTATATGTTTATGTGTGATGATTGCAATATCTATGACTATGCTCTGTGTGTTTAAGTCTTTATTTTATGTTTGGTGGTTGGTATCTCATCCTCATCTATTCTCGTCTAGTATGATCATACATTTACCCAAGTATATTGATTTTGTATCAATAGGAATGGGTCCACATCTATTTAGTTGTTTACATTTTCATAGGAATTGTAATTCTCAACATTAACATATGAATTGTGGTTTTTATCTATATATATATATATAAATCAACTAAAACTTATGTATTCTCACCAACGTTCGTGTTGACAAACTCTATTTTTATACAAGTTGCAGGTACAAGTAGTTGATATTATTCAAGTTGGAAGACAATAGTTTGACCTTAGGATATTATTCAACATACAAGAATATGATGTAATTGTTATAATTATTGAATTTGTGTACGTGTTTAATGTTAATGAAATTAAATATTTATTGTCGCTTTAATTAGTGTCTTTTGAGCTACTACCCAATCAATACGTTACGCCCCGGCATGTTCCGCCGCCTTTGGTCGGGGTGTGACAATCCAAGCCTCGTTGACCCGGCTTCAAAGTCACAAACATGTTGTGCGCACAGACGAACCTCCTTGAATTGCCACCACCATCTCCACTAGCTCCTCTTGCACCAACAACTTCAACCATATTTGCACCAAGAAGATTAAGTTAGATCATAAGAGAAAAAACTATTAACTTCGCCAATTATTAAAATGGTGAAGTTCTGATTCAAGTGAAGTTGGTCAACTTCGCCTGATGAACAAGTTCGCCAATACCAGCGACTGTTTAGCAGTCCACAAACCAAAATCTGATAAACAAAACTAACGTTCAAATTGATGATGATCTTAGATACCCAAAGTGCCGATTAACAATTTGTTGTACCCATTATCCATCAAAAGTTAACATGAATAATGGTTTAAAGGTCGGTTTGATTTAAACATGATTATCGGCTATAAAATCCAATCGGAGCAACATTAAATGTTAAAAGTTATATAAATGGGATCGTTTGACCCCTTTTGACCTAAAAACCCGTTTTTATACTTTTTGAAAAGATTGAGGCAAAGTTATGGAACTTCGCGTGACAAGAGAAGTTAGGCAACTTTGCCTGTGGAATCTGAACTGTCAGATTCCCACTTTCATTGGATCAGTTGATTCGCCTCGAACAATGTGCAAACCCCAAGAGCCATTCAAAATAAAATAGATACAACCATCCTTCCATTCCGTTTGCCCAGGATATTGACAGATCTTGAAGCCATTTACACATAACCCGTTCCGTGTGACAAGTTTCATTTTGTTGCCAGGTTAGCAACCCGAAAACCCTCACTAACCAACAACACAACGAGTTCAAGGGAATGAAAACCAGTGAGAAAAAGCTTATCTTTGAACACCGAAACTTATGAAACCATTACACCATAGCCGTAGATTTTTTAATGTTTATCGGAAAGTGATCGAGTCACTTTAGGGTTTGGTTGGAATGAAGCCTGGTTTGGTGCCGTCACGTGCATGCAATCATGCACATAAAGCAACGTGAATGCATTGAGCCAGATGACAATCATATCAAGCCGCACGTGGAGAACTTGGAAGATAAAAGTAAGAAAAGTGACCATATGAACTCATATTTATAGCAAAACAGTAGTGCTGGCGAAGTTGTGATAACTTCGCCCACTTGCTTATGGCGAAGTTACCTTCAGCCTTAAAAAAAGTTTAAAACCAAAATCCAACGTTTTTCCATTAAACCAGTAAACCTTGTTATGGAGCATTTAATCCTGAGAGTAACAACCAGAAGACATGTAGCGTAGCAATAATAAAGAAAAACTTAACAATTTATGAAGTTTAAGTTTTCATCTGATGGGATCAAACGTTATAGGTTCAATCAGGGGCCACTTGTTAGCATACACATACTTTGTAAGATCTGGTCCACCGCCGGTATTGTTGTCCACTTAAACCGAAGCCCTTAGTACTTACTTCGAAGGATAAGTCCAGACACAATTTAGGTTCGTATGATCTAGTGGGACCCAAACTTAAAAGCCTAGAAACCACTTTGCCAAGTTTCATTCTTGGTTTTACCGGACTGAGTCACCCCAACTTGACTCCAACCCTCTATGTTGGCCAAAATATTCTTGATGACAGAACATTTATTATCTTATACAAACTTGGAATATGTTTCAAAATCAAACATTAAGGTTGAACGTTGGACTTACATGCCATGCAATACAGACTTACATGCTCTTCATTCAAGGTGTTTAGGACTTACATACCTCTGTAGTTTTAACTTTAACCCCTTAAGTTTGTATAATTTTCTCAATTTTTGATTGATTTATAAATAATTTGGAGCTCTTTGTTAACTGTCATGAATAAAATATTTCATTTTGGGTTGACCAAACACCAACGGTGTTGTGTATGACTCGACCTTTCATCCCCTTCCTTATGCAAAACGTAGTCAAATTTACAAAACCCTAAGATGTGTCCCACATAGAACAAGTTCAATTAGGTTCCAACAAGTCAACGGTCAGACTGACTTTTCATTCTCTCTACTGACACAAAGATGACAGAGTATGTCCGTTTCTGCTACAGTGATGCACGTGTGTTGATCTCACTGTTCACACGAAGATTTATATAATTTCTCAAAGATGTTAGAAAAACAAGGATTTTTTTTAAATAAACCATAAAAACAAGTTACTCAGGATTTAACATGCCATTCAGTTGGATAAGTTTAGAAAAACGAGTTCGGTCAAATGCCTTAGTGTAAAGTTCTGCCAAGTAATCCAACGAGTTGACATTTTCTAAAACAATTAACTTTTTTTCAGCACAAACTCTTATAAAATGATGTCTAATTTCAATATGTTTAGTTTTACTATGCTGAATGGGGTTGTTAGTGACGGATATGGCAACAGTATTATCAATTAATATATGAGTGTGAGCGAATATCATACCATAATCGCGCATCTGTTGTTGCATTTACAAAACCTGTTAGCACCAATTAGAGGCTGCTATGTATTTAGCTTCACATGTAGATATTGCAATAGAGGTCTGATTCTTGCACTACCATGACACAAGCCTTCCTCATAGAAACTGACAACCACCCGTGGTGGATTTCATGTTTTGATTACACCCACCATAATTAGAATCTGTGTAAGCAACCAGATCGAAATTTCCTCCCTTTGGATATAATAATCCCAGCTTCGGCTTTTCCTTCACATACCGTAGGATTCTTTTTATTGCCTTTAAGTGTGACTCCTTCGGATTTTCTTGATAGCGAGCACACAAACAAACTGCAAACATAATTCCAGATCTAGAAGTAGTTAAATACATTAAAGAACCTATCATTGATCGGTAGAGGGTTGGATCCACATCACCTGGACTGTCTGCATCAGGTCCTAGCTTATGATTGACGCAAACTGGAGTTTCGTAGGGTGCATTGTCCGTCATGTTGAACTTCTCAAGCATATCATAAACATATTTGGTTTGATGAATAAACAATCCATCTTCCTTCTGATCAACTTGCAACCCCAAAAATAAAGTCAACTCCCTCATTGCGCTCATTCAAACTTTTTCTTCATCACCTTTTCAAAGTCTCTACACATCTCAACCTTTGATGCCCCAAAGGTTATGTCATCCACATAAACTAGGACCAACAGAAAGTCTCTTGTGTGCCATTTAATAAACAAAGTGTTGTCTATCTTCCCTCTCACAAAACCATTTTCTAGAAGATATTTTGACAATGTATTATACCATGCTCTAGGTGCTTGAGGTAATATATATAAAGCATTGCTCAAACGATACACGTGGTCTGGATAGTTTGGATCAGTAAACCACGGTGGTTGCTCAACATAGACCAATTCATCAACTTCTCAGTTTAAAAATGCACTCTTCACATCTAGTTGAAAAACCCTGAAATCCTTATAGGATGCAAAGGTTAGGAATAATCTTATCGCTACCAATTTTGCAATCGGTGCAAAACCTCATTGTAATCAATACCCTCTTGTTGGTTAAAACCTTTTACCACTAGACGTGCCTTATTTCTGATTACCACACCTTTGTCATCCTTCTGGAACTTGAACACCCACTTTGTGGCTATGGATTGGACATTATCCGGTTTCTCCATTAACGTTCATACATCCATTTTTTTGAATTGAGCTAGCTCATCTTGCATTTCCTCAACCCAGGAGCCTTCTTTTAGTGTCATCTGATAGTTCTTAGGTTCTACTTGACTAATGAAGCATGAGTGAAGACATTCATCAATTATTCCCAACTCTTGAATCTCCACATAGACACACACATTCTTTGTAATGCTCCTTCTTGTTTGTACTTCCTCGTTCAGATTACCAATTATCTTTTCGATTGGGTGATATTTGTGAACTTTGAGATTTGAAAATAGATCAACACCGAGTCCTCACCCAAGTTAGTTTTAACTTCACCAATATTTTTCCGAGTGTGGAAAGGATTGTGAAAGTCATCATTGGTTTCTGCTTCCACATTAGGTGTTTGTCGTGACATAGATCTTGGGGGATTGAAGCTTCTTCTTCATCATACATCATCTCAATTGCTAGTTCTTCTTCCGAATCTGGATTGATCATGCATGGTATATTAAAAGATTTAAACAATTTGTCATAATCTAAAGTCCCTTTGGATCCCGAACAAGGTAGAGGTGCAGAATAACTTGTGATATCCGTGTTGCACACTATTTCTACCCGGTTTGTTGCAATGTTAAAAACAAATTTATTTGGTGAACCAACTACGTAACCAGCAAAGAAACCCTCGTCAGCCACTTCACCAAACTTTGGATTTTTCTTTAGAATCGTGCACGGGGATCCAAAAGATTCAAATCCCTTCAGAGTTGGCTTTCGCTTATGCATAAACTCGTAACATGTTTTATTCAATATTTTAACAACTAAAACTCTATTAAGGATATAACAAGCTGTGTCTACAGCCTCTTCCCTAAACATGACAGGATGCTTGGAATCTGCTAACATGGTTCTTGCAGCCTCAATCAAAATTCTATTCTTCCTTTTTTCAACTCCACTTTGCTTTGGTGTGTACAGTGCACTGAATTGATACTCTATTCCCTTCTATAAGCAGAAGAGCTCCATTTGGTAGTTTTTGAATTCAGTCTCGTTGTCACTTCGGATGTACTTCACTTTTCCCCTAACGATGTTCACAACCTCGGTAATTAGGTTAATTACTATTTGAACTGTCTTATCCTTGGTCACCAAAAAATATACCCATGAGTAGCGCGTGTAATTGTCAGTGATCACCAAGAAGTAGTATCTCTC